>NC_140166.1:196413291-196418291 GCF_963971535.1 Notolepis coatsorum
TTTAATCTCCATGTGTCGTCAGGCAGTGGACACATGTTCAGAGACAGTAATTGTGAACATGATGCAAGTTAACGTTAAAAGGAGGGAGGAAGGATAGTTGGACACGACAGGGTTTCGACCAATAGGTCACGTATGGGGGGGGATCAGGCGGGGAGGTCCCATATCAGTATTTGATTATTTACGTCAGACGAAGAACCTAACTACGTTTTTAAGTTTTCAGAGGGACAATGTTTCCAAAATGTATTATCTAAAGATGATGGAGTGTTATGTTCATTCATAGGTAAAGTCAGTAGTCAAGTACTTTCTTGTGATATGTCACATTCACACTCCAAGCAACTGCAAATACATGGGCTACCCAAAAAGAAATGTCAAAACAGAGTTATATGGTTCTTCTGTGCAATGATTTATTTTTGTCCTACACTTTATCAAAGTATTCCTATAAAACAAAAAGATGGTTTTGCCTAGTTACTTCATCGTGTAATTAATTGAGACAATTTTGTCATGTGGATCCACTCCAAATCTTCCCAATTCCCATACGAATATTTTGCATGGATCAATTACTATATAATCATTATAGAAACATAGCATTACTATGGTAAAACCACAGGAATAATATAGTGAATCGTTATAGAAACATAGCATTTATTTACTATGGTAAAACCACAGGAATAATATAGTGAAGCATTATAGAAACATAGCATTTATTTACTATGGTAAAACCACAGGAATAATATAGTGAAGCATTATAGAAACATAGCATTACTATGGTAAAACCACAGGAATAATATAGTGAAGCATTATAGAAACATAGCATTTATTTACTATGGTAAAACCACAGGAATAATATAGTGAAGCATTATAGAAACATAGCATTACTATGGTAAAACCACAGGAATAATATAGTGAAGCATTATAGAAACATAGCATTACTATGGTAAAACCACAGGAATAATATAGTGAATCATTATAGAAACATAGCATTACTATGGTAAAACCACAGGAATAATATAGTGAATCATTATAGAAACATAGCATTACTATGGTAAAACCACAGGAATAATATAGTGAAGCATTATAGAAACATAGCATTACTATGGTAAAACCACAGGAATAATATAGTGAAGCATTATAGAAACATAGCATTACTATGGTAAAACCACAGGAATAATATAGTGAAGCATTATAGAAACATAGCATTACTATGGTAAAACCACAGGAATAATATAGTGAATCATTATAGAAACATAGCATTACTATGGTAAAACCACAGGAATAATATAGTGAATCATTATAGAAACATAGCATTACTATGGTAAAACCACAGGAATAATATAGTGAAGCATTATAGAAACATAGCATTACTATGGTAAAACCACAGGAATAATATAGTGAATCATTATAGAAACATAGTATTACTATGGTAAAACCACAGGAATAATATAGTGAATCATTATAGAAACATAGCATTTATTTACTATGGTAAAACCACAGGAATAATATAGTAAATCATTATAGAAACATAGCATTACTATGGTAAAACCACAGGAATAATATAGTGAATCATTATAGAAACATAGCATTACTATGGTAAAACCACAGGAATAATATAGTGAATCATTATAGAAACACAGCATTACTATGGTAAAACCACAGGAATAATATAGTGAATCATTATAGAAACATAGCATTACTATGGTAAATCCACAGGAATACTGTCAATCCCTACAGCATTTCTGTAGTAAATCTCTATAGTGTGTACAAAATTAAATTAAAAAAGAAACACAGGAAAACTATAGGTTTTACTATAACTCGTTTCCGTATGAGTTAGCTATCTTGTTTCTATCTTCTACTTTGTTTTCAGTAAGTACAGACTGCTGGTAGTCATTGGGTGGATGGTGTGGTCATCCCCATGTCATTAGTGAGCGGCTCTGTTTGTGCTCAAGGCCAAGCAACTGTGTACATACAAATAAGTGTGTGTGTGTGTGTGTGTGTGTGTCCTTATAAGGTTGAATATGTTTGTGCATATGTATGGTATAAGTGCATACATACATGCATGTGCGTGTGAATGTAGTTGTGTGTGTTACAGAGCGTTGGGAAGCTTAAAGAGATCCTCTGTGTTTTCTGATGGGCAGGAATGTAAAGGGAACGGTTGTTTGTTAGTCACCCCTGTTGGACCAATTAGTCCCACTTGTGTTTCCTGGGTCTGCACTCCTCTCGCTGTGTGCCCAAAGTCCACTGGGCCAGTGTGTAAGGAAGGAAAAAGTATGTTTATCTGAATGACTGGGTTCCATTTATTTACTACTCTGTGTGACTGGCAGGAATCTAACCCTTTTATCTGAGCTGAGGTTCACCGCTGATCTATGATCTGGTTCTGTTATTGATGCAGAGGGAGAGCAAACAAACCTTTTGATTAGAGAAATGCATCTAGCATCGTGACATCATGAATCTACTTGGGTTCTCACACGGCAAGAAGCAGCTTGTTTTTAAAGCGGGTATCCTTAGCCGTCATGTGAGGGACACATGCTGTAATGTCATTCAATTCAAAATGCATCACTATGGCATTCTTTTTTCTCAATGTAATCTAATTCTTTCAAGGCACCCATATTTGTCTGCTAACAACCACCTCCTAGAATATTCCACCATGATCCAGCAAGATTGTATTCCATCCAGAATGGTCCATTATATTTCACACTCAAAAGACCAGATGATGGTTTGATGCTGCTGATGATGACCTCTATAAAGAGGAATCCCCTAATTTCCCTTATTCACCTCGCACGTCATCTTTATTTTCTTTTTTTTTATCCACTTTTTCTCCCATTTTCAATTTTTCTCCCATCCCAATTTTCGTATCATCCAATTCAACCCTCCCCTGTCTTTGAACGTTGTTTCATGCCTCCCACAAGCCGGCTGCAATGTGGACTAAGTCATACATAGCACGAGTCCCCTCCGATACTCGAGGTAACAGCAGTCGCATCTTTCCACCTGCGCGTCTCGATCTTTCAGCGTCAGGGGTCTGCGCTTTGGAGGGGCGCTGCCCCCATCGCTTCCTGATTCTACTGTGCAGGCGCACCAACCGACCTGTAGGAGTCGCTGTCCACAACGCCCGATCCCCACCCATCAGTTTCCCTCCCCCTAATACTGCCAATGTGTATTAGTGCGGACGACCAGCTAAACTGAAAGCAATGTGGAGCACTGGGCTCGAACAGGGAGGCGTACCTGTTCGAGCCCAGTCTCCAGTATTTGTGGTGAGCGCCTTGCCCACTGCACCACGTAGCCGCCCACGCCATCTTTATTTTCATAGATCGCTATGAACGCATTTCAATGAGTTGATGACTAATTAACGTCCATGTATTTCAAAACACAAAAACTACGGTAAGGAAAATTAATCAGTGTCCAGTAATCATGAGCTCATAATTCCAACAGTGTATTCTGCCTGTTGTTTTGACTATTTTGGTTCTTGAAACTTTTAGCTACGTTTTAACGGTGAAGTGAAAGGGCACTTCTGCATCCGTACCTCACATTACATCAAACTTGACCAATATGGCGGTGAAGTGAATAACCAATCTGCCCCTCCTGCCCAGTTTTCCTGGCCCTGGACTTTGCTCCCTATTGTGTCACTGTCTAGATCAGTGCTTCTCAAACTTTTTCTGTCAGGCCCCCCTTTGGCGGACCAAAATATTTTGGCCCCCCCCCCCCCTCGGCCCTCGCCCCAACAAAATAGTCATGAAATGGGCCATGTTTAAATTGATTGAAATAACACCAATATCGTGACCTTTCAAATTGGCCCTATATTTTGTTTTCAGAGCTGTCATGGATGAAAAGCCAGCTTCACACAGATACTGTATGTGGTGCTGAATGGTATCAACACCTTAACTGCTGCATCATGAGATATTTGGTGGGCCATGAGATGAGATACTTGGTACTCAGCACCACACTCTGAAACTAGCTCTCTAGGTGGTATCAGATGAGATTTCAAAGAGTTCTTCCAAGAGTTTGGATGGAGATGTGTCAGGAAGCTTTGTCTCAATGTTGTCTGTAAAGGTTTTTTTTTATCCAGAGTAACTTGGTGATCCTTTTCTGTGTTTTATTAAATAGTGATTTTCAGATTTTGAGAAATGGTATTTTCATGGAGAACAGTGCAGCTGCAACAGATAGCACTTTAGTGATAATTTTCTGTAATCCAATTTTTTTTTTTATAATAAATCTCAAATCTCCCTGTCATGCCTCTGCGCCCCCCCTGGAGGGCGCGCCCCCCACTTTGAGAAACACTGGTCTAGATCATGTAGTTCTATGTTAGTTTGTGTCTCACCAGTTGCCCCTTGTTTGTAATCACCCAGGTGGTATCGGTGTGTCATTTCCCCCTTTATTTACATTTGATCTCCCCTGTTCAGTTTGTTGTATCATTGGTCATTGTAAGTCTATATTCCTACGTCTATAGTCTTTCTTACATGTTCTGTCTTTCTTACATGTTCCGTCTTTCTTAGTTGTCTTTCTTACGCATTCTGTCTTTCTTACGTGTTCTGTCTTTCTTACGTGTTCTGTCTTTCTTAAGTTTTCTGTCTTTCTTACGTATTCTGTCTTTCTTACGTGTTCTGACTCCTACGTGTTCTGTCTTTCTTACGTGTTCTGTCTTTCTTACGTGTTCTGTCTTTTTTACGTTTTGTCTTTTTTTTTTTTTTTTTTTTTTTTTTTATTATTATTGCAAAACAAAATTGTTAAAAGTCAGTACTCAACACACAATGCATAATGAAACAATTAAGGTGGCTAAAATGACATGCAAGTACAGAACAGAAAACAAAAAAAAAGTATATAATAATATTTTACCGTATACAGTGTATATCCAACGAAATTACCAATTGTACCAGTGTCTTATACAGGATATACTCCTAATACCTATTATCTAAAACCCTACACACATATGCTCCAGCTCGAACCCCCCCTCCCGGACCCCTCCTTGGATAGTACCTCCATTTTCTGTCTTTCTTACGTGTTCTGTCTGC
>NC_140166.1:196423291-196604610 GCF_963971535.1 Notolepis coatsorum
CTACTGAACGCACAGAGATAAAACTGGTATCTATCTTCTAGTCTCTCTCTGGAGAAGACGATAAGCTAATTTCCCAAAATGTTGCCGTGTTCCTTTAAGCCTTTAAATTCTGTCGTGTGTGGCTCTAAAATGTGTTTTTTATCCATAGGCTTTTAAGTCGTTACATTGACAGACATTATTGTACATGCCATGTGTAAGTAGCCTAGTAAAATGTTTCAAATTCTCAAAATGCTTTGTGTAACATTTCTAGTTTATTTCACAACTTGGTCACAGGGATTTTCTTGAATAGCTACATACAGCATAGGATTCATATATATTGCTTGAAGAATAGATATCATAGGAACTCACGTTTCATTGTTAACCTCTTGATTCCTCCTCCGCTCCATCGATCAGTCAAAACAGTCCTGCTGCCTGCAACAGGATGTATGAAATTAATTAAATAATTGTCCCCCAAGGCTAATCTGTGTAAATACATGCTGGCCACACCCCTCTTCTCTCTAGCTACAGCCACCTGAGGCTTGGCATTCCTGTGTCCTCATTTCTATCTCAATACCCTCACTATGTCCCCTCTCCCTACATTCCTCTTTCAAGTGAGGAGTGTATAAGAATCTTCATCATCGAGCAGTATAAGAATCTTCATCATCGAGCAGTATAAGAGTCTTCATCATAGAGCAGTATAAGAATCTTCATCATCGAGCAGTATAAGAGTCTTCATCATAGAGCAGTATAAGAATCTTCATCATCAAGCAGTATAAGAGTCTTCATCATCGAGCAGTATAAGAGTCAGTATAAGAATCTTCATCATCGAGCAGTATAAGAGTCTTCATCATCGAGCAGTATAAGAGTCTTCATCATAGAGCAGTATAAGAATCTTCATCATCGAGCAGTATAAGAATCTTCATCATCGAGCAGTATAAGAATCTTCATCATCGAGCAGTATAAGAGTCTTCATCATCGAGCAGTATAAGAATCTTCATCATAGAGCAGTATAAGAATCTTCATCATCGAGCAGTATAAGAATCTTCATCATCGAGCAGTATAAGAGTCTTCAGCATCGAGCAGTATAAGAGTCTTCATCATCGCGCAGTATAAGAGTCTTCATCATCAAGCAACAGTGTGCACTAACCTGAATGTTATACGTTACACATGGCAGCTTACATGTCTTTGACCCCCTCGTCTACAATTCAGGTATCTGGTTCATGTTATTGTTCGAGTGACTTTCTACAATGAGTCCATTCAAGTTGCTGACCAGCCCATGTCACTGTCTCCTCCTGTGGCCTTCTCGCTTAATAGACTCTTGTTTTGAGAGTTCAATGGAAGCTTATGAGGGGAGCCTTTCAGCTCATTTGACGGCAGCTCTAGAGTCAGAACGAGGTGTAGCCTGGGGGGTTGTGGGAATATGAGTTTATACACAACCCGGCCGTAACTAGGACCCTTTCTGGGTTTTCCTTTCTGCTGCTCGGAGAAAGCTTAACTCGGCTCTGAGAAGAAACTACTCTGAGCATATGAAATAGCATTTGGTCAATACCAAATTTGGGGTGGGGGTTGTGTGTGTGTGTGTGTGTGTGTGTGTGTGTGTGTGTGTGTGTGTGTGTGTGTGTGTGTGTGTGTGTGTGTGTGTGTGTGTGTGTGTGTGTGTGTGTGTGTGTGTGTGTGTGTGTGTGTGTGTGTGTGTGTGTGTGTGTGTGTGTGTGTGTGTGTGTGTGTGTGTGTGTGTGTGTGTGTGTGTGTGTGTGTGTGTGTGTGTGTGTGTGTGTGTGTGTGTGTGTGTGTGTGTGTGTGTGTGTGTGTGTTTATGTTAAATGCATCAATCTGGTGCACTTTGAGAGCAAAATGAAGAGGCTAGATCTATGATGAACTTTGTGCTCAAAACACAAAATCGACCATACATTTGAGCCATCAAAGAAATTTAGCAAAAGTGTGTTGGTTTATTTTTTAGAAAATAAAAATATATACTGGATTACTATTATGACTACTACCACTGCCAATACTACTGATACATCCCTATTGGCAAAGTTTATATTACATTTTTCTTTTTTAATTTATATATTTTTAATATATATATTTTATATTTTAATATAATATATATTTTTTTTTATTAATACGTTTTTTTTTGTTTATTATAAAACTGTGGCGGGACCAATTATACTGTGGCGGCCCGCCACAGTCTAGGTAATTAATGGTAAAAACCGGGTGTAGGTGTAGGTGTGTGTGTGTGTGTGTGTGTGTGTGTGTGTGTGTGTGTGTGTAGGGTTGCAAAGTTTCCATGAGAATCAACGAGAATATATGGGAATAAGATGGAAATATAGGGGTTATTTGCAAATGCTGTATATATTGTATTATATTGGAGTGCTCTACACATGTGATGGGAGAATGCACTGTGCAGAGGCTTGTAGTTCTGATGAATTCCCATTAGATGGGATGCTGCAAAGTCTGTCTAAAGAGTTCACAAAGAGGGACTAACAAGATCAGACCCCTCTCTCTTTGAATGAGGAGTCATCCATATCCAATAATCTGTCATTTCTCTATTTCAATAAATAGTCTTTTCTCTACTTACAACACAGAATGTTAAGTAAACAGTTACATTGGTAATTGGTTACAATTCTATGATAGAAAATGTCTTTCTTTCCACTTAGACCAGCTTCTACACATGAGCCATGTGGTGGAATTTCTGCTGTTACTTTGAGTAAAGAAAGGATTTCCCACAAAGGTCAATGTAAAGGTTTACTTAGGTACCACGACAATAACCTGAATATTCACACAGAGCAGACAACAATATTCTCAAACTACATTCATTATTTATACAATTTATAGGGGTAAAAAACAGGTGTGGAAATTCCAACCTGTTAAGCCTGCTTTTCATCCCAATTATCATATCATGGGGTATCATTGGAAAGCCACACTCATTGGCTACAACCCTGTCCAAAGATTTTCGAGATCGCTAAATGATTGACGGAGCTAGAGCCCCCGGAGGTCGGGGGTGGCAATGTGTACTTTGGCGCACGCCTCACATAACGGCATGTAACTTAGGAACCGCTGAATGGATTTTGTCACCTGAAAGGGCAATTGACAGGCAACAAATAGGGCTATAATTCTATCTAAATATTGTATTAAAAGAAATGCACACCGAGCCGCTAGAGGTCAGCAAAGTGGCGCATCACAAATCGTCCTCATGAGGGCAATGTTCAAGACGGGAGGGAAGAATTGTAATCACGAAATTGGGATGGGAGAAAAAATAGAAAAATAAGGAGAAAAAGTGGATACAATTTTTTTTAGCCAAGAGTAAAGACCATAACCATATCAAAACAGCAGTCAAAGTGTATATTTTAATTTTTACCGATGTTTTGTAAGATTTACCGAAAATAAGAATTTATTGAAAAAATGCTAATTATATTTCTTTTATCGTAAAACCGTGAGGAAATAACTAAATCCAGATTTACCCCTGCCATTGGAAAGAGGAGCCTTTTCCCTATCCATAGATGTATGATTTGGCCATAATAAGGTCAAGGTCAAGTTCAAGGTCAAATATGAATTTATAATTAAAATCGATTATCATTTATTACTGTATCTACAAATCCTTCTGTTTAATCATCTTCCCTTTATTCATTTGCATAGATTTTTTGTACACTTGATCTCAATAAGGTGGTGAATGAGCTCAGTGAGCAAGCTCGGTTTGCTCACAATTGTAACATAGTGTTATTCACCGGCACAGATGCAAAAAAATATCATAATTTATATTCTCCTTTTTTTCATTACAATTTACTCAAGCCTAGTAACAGACACAATATTTCTGACACTGGGAATACATACCCCCAGGTCCCTAGATGTAAGAACATGCAAATTGACCTTGTAGAAGTGGAGCAATCTTCCATTTACTTAGGCATGTACCTTTAGGCGAAATTTCTGAAAATAGGGCTACAGGTTAAGGAACTATCATTGGTTTGAAATATAAGTGTAGACTTAATTTATCGCAAAACATCTTCTTTTTGCCAGGAGACATAATACTACACACACACACACACACACACACACACACACACACACACACACACACACACACACACACACACACACGCACACACACACACAGGCATTTTTCATTGATCTTGAGTTAAAAAGGATGTACAGTACATGGTTTGACAGTTTCAACAGATATAGCCTGACATTAGTGCAAGATAAGAAATGCAGGAATAACTTATGTTCTCGTTAACATAAGTACAGAAATACTATTTAGAGCTTTTGCATTTGAACTCAGTACTTTGAACTTAGTAAAATATCGAATTGTCATTATTTTGACCCGATATTGCAAACAATATTGAATATCATTCACGATGTTAAAGGGAATGGTAATCTTTGCTTAATTAATAAAATGTTCACTGAATGGTTATGGTGGGATTCTTTGGGTTCTGTACCAAACAAAGATGTTTTCTTTGTGTTTGACCTACTCTACCACTGCACAGAAATTTGGCATTTTCTTTTGAAAGTGGCTACAAATGGTTACAGGCAGCCATACTGGAAGAAAGAGAAGTGCACAAACATTCCGTGCAAGGCCTCTATTAGGACGGTCTGTCCTCCCCTTTGTGTTACAGATACAGAAGATGGCTATGGCCACAAGCACATCAGTGTGGTATTCATTGTGCTGTTAGCCTGTTACACAGTCACACGTTTCCTATTAAAGTGAATGTACATTTCCTTCTTAAACAGGCATGGTTGGTGATCTCGGACCACACACACACACACACACACACACACACACACACACACACACACACACACACACACACACACACACACACACACACACACACACACACACAACCACAGACACACACTGACACAGAAACACACACAAACAGGCACACTCACTCTCGCTCACGTGGCTTTTCTGTTGAAATGCAAATAGCTTGATCAGGTTGGTTTTTAACAGAAACAATTTGCCTCATGTAACTTATTTGAGTTCCAGCGGACTCTGCTGTGAAATCCCAGTGGCAGATCTAACATGGACCGGCATACACACATCAGCTCTCTGTTCAGACATGTCAGCAGGGCATGGAAGTTCATGTAATTGTTCCGTCTCGATCTCCCAGCTTGCTGTCGCACCCCATTCCTTGCACAGGAGAAGTGTGTTACTGTCAATGTACAGCTCACTTTGTCAGAGGAGGGAGGGGCTGCTTGGGTAGAGAATATCTATGCCTAAGATATATAGGTGACACGTCATATACTGTATATACCGTATACCTCTATAGACCACTGCACTTCCGCGTTACATTGAGCTCATGGGAGAGACAGCGGGGGGAGAAAATGAATGAATGTGGATGAGAGCCTTGACATTAAGTGGTTGTCGCTATGGCTGTGGGGGTGCTGGAGACATGATTCAATATACTTTTATGTAAAGTATATTTTATCAATAGACTCTCCCGAGAAACCTGAATATGGAGAGACCAGTCCCAAGTCCATTGCCCACGGCGTCTCTGGATTTCTAGGTTTATCCATCTGCGCATGCAGAGTTCGGGAGTAGATGCGGAAAAGTGACTATAGCTCGGCCGAGAAAGTGCCGATCGACATGGGATTGGTCGCTCCGTGTTCAAGAGACTCAGGCGTATAAAAGTCTATTGGATCATGTCTCCAGCACCCCCACAGCCTTACCTACAACCACTCATGTCAAGGCTCTCATCCACATTCATTAATTTTCTCCCCCCACTCTCTCTCCCCCATGATTTCAGAATACCGGAAGTGTTGCAGTGGTCTATAGCCCATCTCTCCATCCCTCCACCCTCTTTGCATAACTCACTATAGGATACTATCCTGTATGCTTTACACAACAAACCATGCCGCTCTTTTTCACATGTGGATTATGGAAAGAGAACGGCACAGTGATTCTTGTACCAAGGCAAGAATGACTTGGAACCCACATGTCAAAAAGACTGGTCCGGTCCTTTAAGATTCAACAGAACTGAGTTGGTGTACATTGTATTGGCTAGTTGGGAGAGTTTAGACCAATCACACATGGACACATTTCCATGCTGTTTTCAGGTTCCATTACTATTCAAATAGGCGAGTCCACAAGTGCATACTTGAATAGAGGGGCATTGCTCCACTTCCTGTTTTTAAGGAACACACTATGTTGACGATAAAGCCTCCCGCCACAGAGCATAACCTATAAGACCTGACTTCAGCACCTTCAGAGAGAGGAGAGGGGCCTTTGTCCTTGAGTGCTGTTAAATTATTAGAATTCTCAGCCATTTTCAGCATGCCCATTATGTAATTCAATTTACCCCAGAGCTGCATCTTAAAAGCCTTCCTGCATCTTAAAAGGCTGCCTGGTTACATATTGCTGACGCAGTGTGAGTGTAACACACACACACACACTCACACACACACACACACACACACACACACACACACACACACACACACACACACACACACACACACACACACACACACACACACACACACACACACACACAAACACACACACACACACACACACGTCACACACACACTAGAGCTGCTACTAACGATTATTTAAGTAATTGATTCATCTAGCAATTATTTTATTGATTATTCTGTGTATCTAAAGGATTCACACACACTGTCTATTTATGTCTGTCTGTCTATATGTCTGTTTAACAGCCAATGACAGAGCAGGCAGACAATCACATCAAATACCCTGATTCAGGGCCTCTTGGTGTTATGGCCTTTCTTCCCTGTGTCAGAGGTTTTGAAAGTCAGCCTACTGTAGGTTGAGACTCCAAGCTAATGGTCTGATCTGAGCTCAGTCACATGCGTCTGTGCCACTCTATGGTGAAGTTGAACAGCAGTGAAATGTCAATAATGCAGATACGCCACATTCCTCTCTAGACTCAGCTGTCTGTCTGTCTCTGTCCTTCCAGCATTGTCATTGTCCTGCTTTTTTAGTATGTCCCTTTGTGTGTGTGTGTGTGTGTGTGTGTGTGTGTGTGTGTGTGTGTGTGTGTGTGTGTGTGTGTGTGTGTGTGTGTGTGTGTGTGTGTGTGTGTGTGTGTAAACCAGCCCAACCAGCACACCTGCATGTGAAATGCTAGACCAGCATAGTCACTTTAATAGGGATGTGGTACACACAGTCATGTGTGTGTATTTATTTATTTATTTATTTATTTATTTATTTTATTTATTTATTTATTTATTTATTTATTTATTTATTTATTTATTTATTTATTTATTTATTTATTTATTTATTTATTTATTTATTTATTTATTTATTTATTTATTTATTTATTTATTTATTTATTTATTTATTTATTTATTTATTTATTTATTTATTTATTTATTTATTTATTTATTTATTTATTTATTTATGTGTGTGTCGGTGGTACCTTTAACCGACCGGGCCTCGCCATCTAATATGTGGCTGGAGGACAACGCTTTGTAAACAAATTGATGTACTTTTGGATAGCTATATATACTTTATAGTATTGCTATCTGTCCATTCTCATTGTCACTTGAGTGCATAAACCGTGCCTTCATAATGGCTTAAAGAAAATAAAAATCCATCATTTTATAGCGCCGTGAATATAAGCTTTATCGCAGTTTTCGTCTAGTTTTTTTCTGGAAAGCTATTTATAGGGCTAACGGCTAGTCACGTTATATTGAACGGCATTTCTGTTGTATATATACGAATGAAATAAAACAAACTGCTTAGCATCCGGACTATTACAGAGCATCTATGGGTGAAATGGGGGCGGCGGGGGACGCCGATTAGTATTATTGATTAGCAATACAGTGTGCGTTCAAGTAGCCACATTCACTGATCGATCGCTTGCGTTTTACAACAATGTCCAATCCGGCTGTAATTTGGGTGAAGAGTGTCCTACCGTCAGCCCATGTGATCGCCGGCAGCATTTCCCCATTATTCATCGGCATCTGGTAGATCGATATGTCCATTGGGTGATCATAAATCCCATTATTCCAGGCTGAAATCTGCGCTTCGAACCGTGATCAACGGTGGAGGATGGTCGCTTGGGATCCAGGCTCATATGAAACGCCCATAGACAGTAACAAAATCTTTTTCCCCTTTCGCCCTCAATGATACTGCAGTGGAGCGATGGCGCCCCTAAGAGGATCTGGCCGGTATTGCATGTTGCGGAAATCAGATATGCGGGTAGATCTGCAGAGTCGATCAGGGACGTTGATACGGTGATTAATATGGAATAAAACAATAACAACTTGCCACGAGTTAACTCGTGGCTCTGGTCCACAACGCATGGCACCGAAACCCGAGTTAACTCGTGGCTGGTCCCTATTGTGTTAGCTAGGGTGTATGTGGACATCTCCTGCAGTCCTTTTCATTGTGATATCAACTGACTACTATTGATATTAAGTATTAAGATGAGTAACTCTTAAAAGGTGAACAAACAATTAACAACAACAAATCATCAGCTTCGATGGCAATACTTGTAGTAATTGGTGATGTAAGTGGTATTTTTATATAAGATAAAATAATATCTCTACACTCCGACGGCCATCACTGATATAGATTGTCTGGTCAGTAACATGGGTCTCTCCGATCTGCAGTAAACAGAAAATACATTTTCTGGTATCCTGTTACCACATTATCCAATCAGGAGAGAGAACTCCACACTGCAAAAATGGTCCTTGAAACAAGTAAAATAATCTACCAGTGCAGTAAGCAAATTTGTCTCTTGAAATAAGTAAAAAATATTGATGTTTCTCTCTCCTGTTTACTGCAGAGTGGAGGGACTTGGAGACCTATGTTATTGACCAAACACTCTATATCAGTGATGGCTGTTGGAATGTAGAGATACTTAACACTTGTTTGGAATAAAAATACCACTTACGGCACTTAGATGACGTAAATTTAATTCAGAGCAAACTCACACCTCAAGTTTCTCTGATTGTTATTGGTTTTACCAGAACAACATGTATTCGTTGCTAGACAGGTTCGTTGGTATGTTGTTTTCTTACTTTCTTTGTTCTACTTCAACTGGATCTGAGTGGTTCTCCTGCCCCCTGGGGAATGAGACTGTGAGCTTTGAGTCATGACTTTGAGCCTTCATCTTATTTTTCACACCAGCGCTTGTATATAT
Source organism: Notolepis coatsorum (assembly GCF_963971535.1). Classification (NCBI taxonomy): domain Eukaryota; kingdom Metazoa; phylum Chordata; class Actinopteri; order Aulopiformes; family Paralepididae; genus Notolepis; species Notolepis coatsorum. Next base: position 196,432,381 of record NC_140166.1, read on the forward strand.
ATTTTTTAGCTCTTTTTTAATACAAATTTTAAATTGTTCTTATGTACTTTAGATACTATTGCTACCATCTATGTATGTATACGTGTTGTATTACATGTATATATATACCAATATATACATACCAATTATTTGCTTGTTCTATTCTCCATCCATTTATCATCCATAGCAACCGACATCCTGAATCCCCTTTGAACAGCTCATCTGAGGTTTCTCCCCACCACGGCGCCTGTTTTTTTTTTCTTTTCTTATTGCTAGGTTTTAGTCGTTCCTTATCTTCATTGGGGAAGGTCTGGGGGTGTTGCAAATGTGGATTTTATGGTGTTTTTTGTTCTGGATCTATTGCAATGTTTCTTCTTGATCTATGAAGCACATGGGGGGAATTTGTTGTGATTTCAGGCTATACAAATACATTTGCTTTGATTTGGTTCTCTTATATTTTTGTCTTGTTCTTTTTTTTACAGAATCAAAGACAGCATGTACCATGCTCTGACCTATGCCACCATCCTGGAGATGCAGGCCATGATGACCTTTGAACCAGAGCACATCCAGGCAGCGGGAAACACCATGAAGGAGGCCCAGGCTGTCTGTCAGCGGTGAGACATCCACATTATTCAGTTTCAGTTCAGCTTACTGTAGGAGGAGCTTGTGGATTTCATTAGGTTTTGGGGAAGCCGAACATAATTTTTCATTTCCCTCCTGGACAACGACACTGTAGTAGAGTGAGGTTGATAGTCACTGATACTAATGACTGAGACTAAACATTCAACCACAAAGAACAGTTTATTTTATCTGTCTTAATCCCATTTGTGATATCATACCAAAGAGCAGACAGCATGGTGGGTCCATTCCATCTCGCTGGTCGGTGGAATTTCAGAGCCGACTGTCACAGCCTGTAAGATTGTCCTTCTAAATTCATCTGCTCAGGGCTCCAGAATAACTTTTCCACTGCTACCAACTTTCTCAGTCACACTAGCACATGATAGCTGTATTAATTAGCATACCGTAGTTTTGCATTGATGATTGACAACTACTCCGGACTTGCTATTTGCAAAATATTTGAATCTGAATATTAGGTTTCTTTGCCACATAATAGGTCTTCTATTATATAATTTAACAATGTTGACATAAAATAACCTAATTTGTGTGTGTGTGTGTGTGTGTGTGTGTGTGTGTGTGTGTGTGTGTGTGTGTGTGTGTGTGTGTGTGTGTGTGTGTGTGTGTGTGTGTGTGTGTGTGTGTGTGTGTGTGTGTGTGTGCTTATTCTCTTTCAGGTTCCGTAAGAAGTCAACCTTCACCAACAAAAACTACACAGAAGGTCAGTACAGCCCTCCACCTCTAAGATGGTTACAATTACAAATACAGTATCTGTCATTTATATAATGTATAATGAACTTATGATCATGTCAGACACTGTATAATTTATAATGACCTCATGCTATGTTGATAGATGTCAGACAACATATAATTTATAATGACATTATGCTATGATGATAGATGTCAGACACTATAATTTATAATGACATCTGTTATTTTAATAGATGTCAGACACTATCATTTATAATGATATGATTAATGATAATGATAATGATGATTTATATGAACTACCCACCCCAGTTAGGACAGCCGAAACCGGTCCAATCTTTCGCCGTCGACTAAAGACGCACTTCTTCAACCATTATATGAATAAAAAAATTTAAAATAATAATAATCTAACCCTAACTAACCTTACTGTCATGCACTTGTCCTAATAAACTAACCTACACTGTAGCACTCAACACTTTGATGAACATTGTTACTCAGCTGATAGAGTTGTGCCCTTCCTGCTGACTTGTCGTACAAAACTTGTAAGTCGCTTTGGATAAAAGCGTCAGCTAAATGACTAAATGTAAATGTAAATAATGACCTCATGCTATATAAATAGATGTTAGACACTATCATTTATAATGACCTCATGCTATGTTAATAGATGTCAGACACTATCATGTATAATGTTAGACACTATCATTTATAATGACCTCATGCTATGATAATAGATGTCAGACACTATCATGTATAATGTTAGACACTATCATTTATAATGACCTCATGCTATGATAATAGATGTCAGACACTATCATCATGCTATGTTAATAGATGTCAGACACTGTATAATTTATAATGACCTCATGCTATGTTGATAGATGTCTGACACTATCATTTATAACGACCTCATGCTATGTTGATATATGTCAGACACTGTATCATTTATAATGACATCATGCTATGTTAATTATGGATGTCAGACACGGTATCATTTATAATAATAATAATAATAATAATAATAACTTTATTTATATAGCATATTTCATACATGGATTGTAGCTCAAAGTGCTTCACAGCAAATAGCATAAAATGAACATAGGCATAAAATGTGCATACAGTTGACAGAATAAAAGCAATGTAGAAAGTGCAGACATAAGAATAGGCGTAAAATAAGTACAATAAGTACATAATGACGTCATGCTATGTTAATAGATGTCAGACACTGTATCATCTTTCTGCACTAAAAGGTGCGCCTGGAACTTCAGATCACTTTATTTATTGCACGTTGTCATTACTGGTGCTGCAGGAGCTGGGCTCTGCTGAGTTAGTGCCTCTGACTGAAGATAACTATGATGTCATTATTTTTACCTCAGAGGAACTCCATGCGGAAGTGTGCTATGCAGAATGTCTCCTGCAGAGGGCAGCACTTACCTTCCTTCAGGTGAGAACCAAAGAAAGAACCCTGCCACTGAAACCAGCTCTGTTTGATTATCCTTATTTGACTCTCTCTCTCTCTCTCTCTCTCTCTCTCTCTCTCTCTCTCTCTCTCTCTCTCTCTCTCTCTCTCTCTCTCTCTCTCTCTCTCTCTCTCTCTCTCTCTCTCTCTCTCTCTCTCTCTATCTATCTATCTATCTATCTATCTATCTATCTATCTATCTATCTATCTATCTATCTATCTATCTATCTATCTATCTATCTATCTATCTATCTATATATCTATCTATCTATCTATCTATCTATCTATCTATCTATCTATCTATCTATCTATCTATCATTCCAGGATGAAAACATGATCAGTTTCATTAAAGGGGGAATCAAAGTGAGGAATAGCTACCAGACATACAAGTAAGAGTCTTGTCTGTGGAAAGTCTTCAGCTGTTAAACAGACCTCTCTCTCTTTCTTTTCCGCTATGTTGTTCTGCCCCCTGCATTCCTCTCCTCATCTATTGCTTTGTCTTTACCCGACAGAGAGCTTCACACGATCCTCCAGTCTACTGGCTACACTAACGGCGAGAACCACGGCCATTTTGAGGGTGGAGTTAAGCTGGGGGTGGGAGCCTTCAACCTGGTGAGGACAACAAGGCTACCGTACTTCATGGTTATTACAGTTTAAAGGGAATCCTGCACACTGTTCAAGTACATCATATGTATTAGCTTAACAAATGTCAGTCCTCACTGACTTTCATCAGGTTAAGTTTCAGTCCTCACAGACTTGGAGCGACAGTGGCTCAGGAGGTAGAGCATTCGTCTGGTAATCCGGAGGTTCCCGGTTCGAGCGTAGAGCTATCATTATGACTTTTAGCTCTACCAAATTAGCACATTCCACTGCTGATATTTCTGAGAGATGGCTTTGGCCACAAAGAGAGAAGTAATCAGTCATACCTCAATCTGATACATGTTTAATGTTGCTTTGCGGTCGAATTTCCCTTTAATGGTAATTCAGTAGAATGACAACCCCCTGCATGCATGGTGCATTCTCCCATCACATGTAGAGCACTCTAATACAATATATATATATGTAATATATAACATAAAGAGTCAACACATTTAATTAAAGTTCAACTCATAACTAAATTATTGTCTTTTCTATTTGAAGGGTTTGCAATGTATTATGATATGGTAAATGGCTTATATTTCTATCTGCATATGGCATGCTAAATACAGCCTGTGCAAATAACCCTTATGTTTTAGGGATGCTCGATATTGGCTTTTTTACCGATACCGATATACCGATATTGTCCAACTCTTAATTTCCGATACCGATATCAACCGATACCGATATATGCAGGGTTTCTCCCCCCCAAAAAATTTAATAATTTCAGGTAATTAACATTACATATCTCTTGTTGTGGAATTAACACACCATTATGCATACTTTTGACAATAAATAAAATCAGAATTTGTTCTTACTTGCTTGCCTGGGTAAATAAAGGTTATAGAAATGTTTAAAAAAAAGATTAATTTTTTTTTTCTTTTTTGAAAACCGATACCGATATTTTCCGATATCACATTTAATGCCGATATCGGCCGATAATATCAGACATCCCTATTATGTTTCCATTTTATTAATGAAGACTGAAATGTTATGAAGCCAGGTTTTATACTCGAATGAAGGTCTGTGAAGATTGAAACGTTATGAAGCCAGGTTTTATACTCTAATGAAGGTCTATGAAGATTGAAATGTTATGAAGCCAGGTTTTATACTCTAATGAAGGTCTGTGAAGATTGAAATGTTATGAAGCCAGGTTTTATACTCTAATGAAGGTCTGTGAAGATTTAATCGTTATGAAGCCAGGTTTTATACTCTAATGAAGGTCTCTTGAGGATTAAATAAATAAGTGTGATGTCCTTGTTCCAAGAGCAGTGTGCAGGATTCTCTTTAAACTAGATGCCCATTCTTACGTGCCTGCGCTGAGATGTTGTTATGTCTGTCAAAGTGTCATAGCGGGCTGTGATACACTATACACATGGCAGGGAAAAGTACCTGGTAACACGACAAATTAAATTAAGTATAACTTTTTTCTGATGCACTAATTTCAAATGTAATTAAATAGAATGCTTATCTAGAGGGACACAAAGTAATAAAATGATGATGGCATTTTTAGATCACAAAACAAAGGATAGAATTGACCTCAAGTCCTGCCCTCTTTTCTTAATCCTCCAATGACAACTGTCAGTTTGAGATAGGTTTGATTTGATTTGATTTGATTGAAGTTTATTTCAAATATGCAACACAACAAACAAACACCAAGTACAGATATAACCTTAAGCTGTTCAAATAATAAATGTATATTAAAAAAAAAACAATATTACATATTTGAAAAGGAGTGGGAAGATGCATACACTTATTTAATCCCACCCCTTTTTACTCATCAGATCATACTATATTATATTTACTAATTTATACATTACTAGACTTATATTGAAAAAAATTAACTTAGTTAACAATAAAAGAAAATAATAATAACTTATTAATATTTGCCAAAACTGTAGGTTACCCTGTATAGTTACTCTAGCCATTTTATATACATATATACAAATACATATGCACATATATATACAGGGCTTGACATTAACACCCGCCACCCGCCAAATGCGGATAGAATTCGGCAGTGGCGGGTAACTCCGTCACTCAACCCGCCAAAGTGGCGGGTGACTTTTTTTTTATGAAAAAAAATCATTGTAGTTTACAAAAGTCATCTGCAATAATTACGTCAATCCAGGTGATACTACATAATACTACAACTCCCACAAGGACTGGGTGCGCACAGTGTGCTCATTCCATTGGCCTATCCACTTCGCCCTGTCGTGTGCGTCGTGTTGCCTCCGTGTGTGACACTGACAGCTGACAGCTGAACGAACGCTATTAACGTTAATAGCTCACATTAGACTAGGAGGACCCGTTAGCTCAACTGGTTAGTGCGACATGACATTACGTTCTCAAGTCAAGGCTGTACCAGGATCCCAAGATTCTGCGCAACATCCCCTGGTCTGAAGTCAGTCGACAGCTTGGCCAGGAGTGCCCTGACATCCTCCACCTGGTTGACCTCATCCTGTGCATCTCTGCTTCAACTGCTGATTGTGAGTGGGGATTCAGCGCCATGAAGCAGGTGAAGAGTGACTGGCGGTGATGTCTGAAGAGCCAGACCCTGTCAGACTTGCTAACTGTGCAGCTGTCCTCTGCTTCAATCAAGGACTTTGATCCAGTCCCAGCCATTGAATTGTGGCATTTGGATAGCATCCGGTCTCGAAGGCCAGAGTTTATGGACCAGAGAGACCAGCAGAGGAGGAATCAGCAGCAGAATGAAGATTCGGATGAAAGCTTGGAGGACATTTGATCATTTGATCCCTTGACCCCCCCCCCCCCCCCCCACACACACACACACACACACACACACACTGAATAGAGGACTAGACATCAAAGCAAATATTGGTAACACTTTATATCACAGTGCTCTACAATTAAATTAATTAAGTTTGTACTTCGTTTTTGTAATTACATACGCATTGTTACACAGTGTACTTACCGCATTACACTTCCTACATTAACATTAACCCCAACTAGGGCGGCTAGGTGGCGCAGTGGGCAAGGCGCTCACCACCAACGCAGGAGATGCTGGGTTCGAGCCCAGCTCTCGGCGTTGCTACCAGCTTGGCTGGTCGTTCATACTAATACAATTGGCAGTATTAGGGGGTGGGAAGCTGGTGGCTGGGGATCGGACGTTGTGGACAGCGACTCCTACAGGTCGGTTGGTGCGCCTGCGCAGTAGAATCAGGAAGCGACGAGGGCGGCGTGTCCCTCCCGCGTTTTCCTTAATGCCAAGCAAGCAGTGCAAAAATGCTTCCGCATTCGTCACCGCACGCCAGTGCGGTAAAGCGCCCTTCTTTTCAGGCCCCGCTTAGACAAATGCTACCGTGCGTGCACCGGCGGCGGCGTGCTCGCTCAGGTGCGTGCGTGCGCCGGCGTGCTCGCGCGAGGTGCCCGCGCATGCGCATGAGATCCCGCCTTGGTTCGACACGAGCGGAGCTCAATATATATAAGTCACCGCCCCTTATTCAGTATCTAGAAATAGCTCAATTGGCAAGGCCACATGGCTGTGGATCCTATGGCTCGTTTGCTGGCGAGTTCGAATCCCATCGAAAATATTTTTTAACGTGATTTTTTTTTAACGTGTATTCTTTCGCCGGTTAAGGTTAGGCATGGTTAAGGTTAAGGTTAGGCATTGTTTCGGAGTTGGTTAAGGTTAGAACGGTTAAGTTTAGGCGCTGTTAAGGAGCTGGTTAAGGTTAGAGTTTGTCAAAGAGAATGGCAATAGACAGCCTATTTCCGCGCGACCTGGGCGCTGGGCGGCGGAAAATGAAAGGCGCATTACTGCACGCCACTACGGTAAATTTTTGCACTGCTTGCTTGGCATAAAGCTACACGCGTCCCTCCCACGCAGACCCTCGCCGCTGAGAGATTGCGCTGTGCAGGTGAAAAGATGCAACAGCGGCCTCCTCGAGTACCGGAGGGGACACGTGATGCAAGGCTTCATCCACATTGCAGCCGGCTTGTGGGAGGCATGGCCTAACAACGTTCGAGACAGGGGAGGGTAGAATTGGACAATGCGAAATTGGGGACGGGAGAAAAATAGAAAAATGGGGAGAAAAAGTAGATAAAAAAAACAAAACATTAACCCTAACTATATTCCGAATCCTAACCCTGACCTTATTCCTAAGTATTAAGTCAATTCAATGTAAGTACATTGCAACAATGAGTAAGTACAATACTTGTTATACTGTCATTACACAAATAGCTACACAGGAACAGAGAATGTAAAGTGTGAGCGTCTGGGTGGGTGGGATGTTCGGGTGGGGACAGATGTTATTGGATTAGATGTTATTTTAGCACACACCACACTACTGACACTTTGGATTAGATGTTATTTTAGCACAAACCACACTACTGACATTTTGGATTAGATGTTATTTTAGATGTTTCTGTTAAAATAAAATCGTATGTCCAAACAAATGCTTGCAGTTACATTGTCCAATTACCTATATTTATAACTTTTTGGGTGGGGGCACGAGTGTGGGGATTTTTGGCTGGTGAAAATGCTAGTGACTTTGGAAAACCACTAGCCACAGTGGCTGGTGAGCCAAAAAGTTAATGTAAAGCCCTGTATATATACATAAATACACATACATACTACCAGTTATCAAACCCCTTCTTCATCTCTGTACCTCTGGAAAACCATTTTACTGTATTTTGTTTTAAACTGTTTCATGTTTTGACATTGCTTTAACTCCACAATCAGACCGTTCCATAATTTTACTCCGCAAATTGAGATACAAAGACTTTTCATGGTCGTTCGAAAACTGTATCTTTTAAAATGAAATGTTCCCCTTAAATTGTAACTGTAATTGTAGATAAGATAGGTTTGAGATAGGTAAATAGGTAACAAAAAGTTTAAAATGTAATCAATGCAAGAATGTTTAGACAGATCCTTGGACATTTTTGTCCTACAATGTTGACCCAAAAGTTACCCAATGTATCGCCCTTCAAATATGCTGACTCTTTTTTCCCACAGGAAGTGTACATTTGGTTTTCACCATTAACCCTTTCACTACACTACAGAAGGTTAACTGTCTGTAGTGTGGTTGTGAAAGGTTAACTGTCTGTAGTGTGGTAGTGAAAGGGTTAACCTTCTGTAGTGTGGTTGTGAAAGGGTTAACCATCTGTAGTGTGGTAGTGAAAGGGTTAACCTACTGTAGTGCGTTGTGAAAGGGTTAACTATGTAGTGTGGTAGTGAAAGGGTTAACCTTCTGTAGTGTTGTAGTAAAATGATTAACCCTTTGTCATGTGGCAGTGAAAGGGGTAACCTTCTGTAGTGTGGTTGTGAAAGGGTTAACCTTCTGTAGTGTGGTAGTGAAAGGGTTTTACCTGATATGCTAACTGAATAATCTTATGATGACATTTATCCACTTTTTTTCTCCCCATTTTCTATTTTTCTCCCATCCCAATTTCGTATGATCCAATTCTTCCCTCCCCTGTCTTGAACGTTGCTAGACTATGCCTCCCACTGGTCGGCTGCAGTGAGGACAGAAGCCTTGCATCACGTGTCCCCCCTCCGGTACACGAGGAGGCAGCCTGTCGCATCTTTTCACCGCAGCAGCTCGAACTCTCAGTGGCGAGGAGTAACGCGTGGGAGGCTCACGCTGCCCCCGCTGCTTCCTGCTTCCGCCGCACCGGCGTCACCAAACCGACCTGTAGGAGTCGCTGTCCACAACGTCCAATCCCCACCCACCGGCTTTCCCACCCTCTAACACTGGCCAATTGTGTTAGTATGAATGACCGGCCAGCCGGTAGCAACGCCGAGAGCTGGGCTCGAACCCAGCGTCTCCTGCGTTAGAGGCCACTGCGCCAATCAGCCGCCCTCATCAGTCATCTTCTTGATTCTCACCTCGCTTCTCGTCTTGTCCAGATGATCTCCATGCTGCCCACGCGGACACTCAGGCTCCTGGAGTTCGTAGGCTTCTCTGGTAATAAGGTGAGTGACAGCTGTGAGCACCAACCACGGCTGTACCTGACGCGCTGGAGGCGTGGAGAGTGGAGACGGTAGTTAACCATGGCCGACCGACAGATTGTCCTGTCGAGTAACTTTTGCGTGTGATCCTCTGCGCGCGCGTGTGTGTGTGTGTGTGTGTGTGTGTGTGTGTGTGTGTGTGTGTGTGTGTGTGTGTGCGTGTGTGTGTGTGTGTGTGTGTGCGTGTGTGTGCATGTGTGCGTGTGCTCGTGCACAGGAGTTTGGTCTCCAGCAGCTCCAGGATGGCTCGGCAGAGAACACGTTCAGGTCCTTCCTGTGTAACATGCTGCTGCTCTGCTATCACACCTTCATGAGCTTCATACTGGGTGAGAACACACACACACACACACACGCACACACACGCACACACACACACACACACACACACACACACACACACACACACACACAGTTCTCTGAGTAACTCTGTACACTGTCTGTGTGTCTCTCTCTCTGCAGGCACCGGAGAAGGGGACGTGGCGGACGCAGAGAAACTATTGCAGCCCTATCTGAAAAAGTACCCTAAGGTTTGTTAACCTTGAGCCGTTGAGCCTGCGTAGCCCACGGTTGGGTGCTACCAGTGGTGGTGAAGGAGGCGATTCCCACCCTACAAGCGCTTTGAGTGTCTAGAAAAACAGAAAAGCGCTATATAAATGCAATTAATTAATTAATTATAATGATGTGTTTTTCTAAACCTGCCGCGTGTGTCGTTTGGTCTAAGGGGTCCATCTTCTTGTTCTTCGCTGGTCGAATAGAGGTGATCAAAGGAAACCTGGACGCTGTGAGTACCCTCTCTAGTATTTCTGTATTGGCGCAGTGAAAGGGTTAACCCTTTGGTAGTGTGGTAGTGAAATGGTTAATATCTATTTGTTTGACGTTCATATCGTGTGTGTGTGTGTGTGTGTGTGTGTGTGTGTGTGTGTGTGTGTGTGTGTGTGTGTGTGTGTGTGTGTGTGTGTGTGTGTGTGTGTGTGTGTGTGTGTGTGTGTGTGTGTGTGTGTGTGTGTGTGTGTGTGTGTGTGTGTACACCTAAGGCTATCATCCGTTTTGAGGAGTGCTGTGAGGCTCAGCAGCAGTGGAAGCAGTTCCACCACATGTGCTACTGGGAGCTCATGTGGTGCTTCACATATAAGAGACACTGGAAGATGGCCTACTTCTACGCTGACCTGCTCAGCAAGGAAAACTCATGGTCCAAGGTGAGGTCGTGTTGGGGTGTTTTCACACACTTGGGGGCAAATTCACAAAGAATGTATTGCGTATTAGCACCCTTAAGATACCCGGCTTAAGATATCGCATGGATGATATACTAGTTGCCTTCTGGCCGACGTTAGGACCAACTGTTACGCCAAATCTTTTGTCCCCTCGGCTATCAGACTTTTAAACACAGACCGTAGTCATTTTAAGTAGCCTTTTACAGCCTTTTTACACCTAAAAGTCTGTTTTTATTTTTTACTTTTACTGGATTGTGTATTGCATGGAATGTTGTTGTTGCCGTGCTGTCGTTGAGATGTTGTTGTTGTTTTTGTTACTACATGCTACAATATGAATTGCCCCACGTGGGATCAATAAAGTTGTCTGAATCTGAATCTGAATCAAACACGCCCATAGGTGTGCAATTTGGTCCTGATATCTGCCAGCGCAGTTGGCTCGTGGAGCAGTTTGCACCTGGCAGCGCTGTTGGAAGATATCAGGAAGGGGAAAAATAGCGGTCAGGTGGCGTAACGGAGATTGCGTTCGTCACCAACCCCGGAGACGCTGGATTCGCCTGTTCGAATCCAGCTCACAGCTCCGGGGTTTTCACCAGCTTGGCTGGCCGTTCACACTAATACAATTGGCAGTATTAGAGGGTGGGAGAAGCTGGCGGGGTGGGTCCGGGTCGTTGTAAACAGCGACTCCTACAGTTCGGTCGAGGCGCCTGCTAAGCGCGGATAGGATCTAAGTGGGATAGTGTGATCCTTCCACACGCTACGCCCTCTCAGTGAGAGTCCGCGCTGCCAGGTGAAAAGAAGCGGTTGATTGGCTAGACGTGTGTCGGAGGAAGCACGTGATAGCCTCCACTCTCCCAGACCGACTGTGGGGGGTAAGTGCGCAGCGACCAGGAAGGGGATTGGGAATTGGCATAACGACTAACATTGGGATGGGAGAAAATCTGAGGAAAAAGGAGGGGGAAAAAGATCAATAAAAAAAAGGGGAAGGGGAAAAATAAACCCCAAATGAGGGAGAGGGAAGCTCTTAGACATAACAGTATTTTTCACCATTTGTATTTAGTTTATTTCGTATTGTATTTTTTTTTCTTTTTATTATTATTATACATTTTTTTAAATCTTTTTCCCCCTCCTTTTTCCTCAGTTTTTTTCTCCCATCCCAATGTTAGTCGTTATGCCAATTCCCAATCCCTTTCCTGGTCTCTGCGCACCTACCCCCTACAGTCGGTCTGGGAGAGTGGAGGCTATCACGTTGTAAGATCCTGATCAAACTGGCCAGTATCACGTCTTCGTCTGTTTGGCCCTCCATCCAATTCCTCTGCGTTGTGTCATTTTAATGGTCCTGACGTCTCCGATACTGGCAGATAAGATCCTTATCTCCCCCGTTAGTGCAATCCATAAACCATAATAATTCTCCACTTCCGTAAGAATTCGACACTCCGACACCGTGAGATACCTTATGAGGAAAAGCGTTGTTTTATTGCTATAAACAGAACCTCATAATCAGATGTTATCAGATGTTATCAAATTGTATCGTCCTTGGAGAGTCTATTCTAATGATCTTTCGGTGTGTTTGTCTATCGTCCTTTTGTGATTCAGTCCAATAGTGTTCAGGCCTGTTCGTTAGCCTAACCCTCCTCGTGTTAGCCGAAGCTACTGATGTCGTGGCATTCTTCCTCCCCCCCCCCCCCCCCTCTCTCGTGATGAGAGGAGAGAGAGTCCTCTGTGTGATCTCAGTCCTACTCGCTCTCGGTCAGATTCTAGTCTGCCTTACACCCGGAAACACCGTTCGACTCATAGATGTTCGTCGTCGCAACGGCGGCCCCGCCTTCTGGTTGTCATGCGACGTGTTGTCATGACAACTGCTAACCTTTCACACATTAAACGTTTCATTCACTGTTGCATTAAAATAAACCCCTCTCCCTCGCTCTGGGCCTACAGTACACTCTTATCAGTTTGTCCCTGCAAGGAATGCAAAACATTGGGCTGGCTGCTAAACATTCTGCAGTGCTGGCTACTGCCTCTTCTTCTATCACCGTTTTCTAAAGCGAACCATGCACATTTCGTTACCACCGTTTTAACTGTGGTCATCTCTCCCCAATCTATACATCACATACATTGAAAAAGCACCCCAAATCCTTCAACGTGCTTCCTCCGACACATGTGTAGCCAATCAACCGCTTTTTTTCACCTGGCAGCACGGACTCTCACTGAGAGGGTGTAACGTGTGGAAAGATCACACTACCCCCCTTAGATCCTTTCCTCGCTGAGCAGGCGCCCCGACCGAACTGTAGGAGTTGCTGTTTACAACGACCAGGACCCACCCACCGGCTTTCCCACCCTCTAACACTGCCAATTGTGTTAGTACGACAGCCGGCCAAGCTGGAAGCAATGCCGAGAGCTGGGCTCGATACCAGTATCTCCTGCGTTGGTGGTGAGCGCCTTGCCCACTGCGCCACCTGGTCGCCCTTCGTATTGTATTTTGTAATGTATAGAGCTTGCTTAATTTGTATTTTCATGACACATTGCATCCTTTGTTTTTGTCACTATCTTTCGTCATTGTATTTGTTTGTCATGTCATCTCCAAATAAATTATTTTGAGCAGACCTGTCCATGGTGCTGAATCTTTAGACCGAAGTTTCACAGAAGAAGCACTGTGCCACTGAAAATATTTTCTCATTTAGGAATATTTTTGGAGTGAGAAATGCAGTTGTATTTAACACATCCACCGCCGGAAACGCTTTAAAACGTTATTGCCTGCCATGCTTTGACCGCCAGACCACGCTGTACAGCGATATTGAGATCAATATTTCATTTTTTCCGCCATGGCATTCATAATTCATATATACACCTCCGGCGCTGCAGCTGGACCCTACGGCTAAAAAAAACAACGGCTCAATACCGCCGCCTGGTGGATGGTCGGGCGAGTTACACTCGAACAACAGGAAGTGCCATGAGTGCATCGATGAAAGTCCTCCGGCCGTCAGACATTGTTGCAAGGCTCCCGACAGATACTATAGTACATATCGATCGCTTTATAAACTTAATAATTGATATGATTTCGGCGTTTATTGCGACATACAAACCGGAAATGGACCTAGGCGATCGATGTCCTATACCTGGGATCTTTCACCGCCAGTCTCATTGACGCACGGTAAGAGGACGCTGACCCTATTTTCAGCCCAATTGTTTATTCTTTTCACTGCAAACCGATCTGATCAATATATCACCCATACTACATAAAGCATTTACTGACGATCACGGAATTATAAACGACCCCTCCCCCCCTTTCATCCGCGCATGATGAGGCATAACGTATAGGATCATATACAGTTGAATTTTTTAATATAGCGTGTATCGTGAATAAATGGCAGTTGATCATCTATATATATATGCGTTTATGCCTATCACTCACGCTCTATGAATTACTGCAGAAAACGATAAAAACATACTTATATTCTAGAAGGTATTTTTGGAAGAATCTATGAATGAAAAAGTATAACGTTCCTACATCCTGAACGATAGATAATCAATGTTGAATGGGCCATAGTAATGTCAATTTAGCAATACAATTTAAAAAGTTATAGCCCTGCAAAGAAGGTGAACATCTCCATAGGCTTAGAGTGGTGGCAGTGAGGCTACATTGATGGATATAACGTGGCAGGGTATGTGTTAATGTTTAGTTAAGAGAATAGAACCCGCATTATCATATACTCCAGAATACACTTTTCATTGACCGTGTTTCCAGCGTCTACTCCTCATGAACCTGACGAAATGACACCCCTTTATAAATGCGCTTAGTTACCACCAAATCTCTGAAGACGTAAATAGCGTCGCTTTAACTGCGTGTGGCAATTAGCGCTGATCTTTGTGAATTTTTGTGTTTTTGCGATGAGGCTCATTTGCATAGAAAGAGAAACATGTTCCGCCCATATTACCTCATTTAAATACCACCAACGCACAGAGACACAATGCATTGCTGACTGCGCGCATTTCACCCTTTGCGCTTGCTTTGTGAATAGCAAACTGTGTTTCGGAGCTATTTGCACAGGCATAGTGTCAGAAAAAGCCGTGCAATCCCTTTGTGAATTCGCCCCTTGGTGTGTTTGAGTCTTTCGAGTGACATAACTAACATGACAAGACATGACATAAGCCATTTGGTGTACGCCTTTATCCAAACATTACCATGAGTGTGTACATTTGTTTGCATGGGTTCTAACCCCTAACCATGGCAGTGTTAATGCCATGGCATGCTCTACCCATTTAGGTACACTCAAAACCATACAGGACCACATTAGTTAAAGGTATAATCTGCAATGCAGTCAAACAGCGACCTCTAGGCAAAAGAGCCCCACTTGGTGTTGCGCTTTGTTTACTTTTTTGTTTCGGTCTGACGTGTGGGTTGGAGTTTAGTAACTTATTATACTATGAATTTCTCCCAACCTCTCTTGGCAGAGCCTGAGGTGTGGCCAGCAGTAGCAACCTTTCCCCTATACCCACTGAAATCCAACCCACACATCACACCAAACAAAAACTGTAAACAAAGCGCTGTACCATGTTGTCATCTTTTGCCTAGAGGTCGCTGTTTGACAACATTACAGATTCTACCTTTAAGTGAACTCGATTAGTCAGCCATTTTTGCACATGCAGTATGTGAACACTCCAAACTAACCAAACTCAAACCTCCAAAGATCCCAATGCAATGTGTTTTTAGATTAATTATGTACAGTGCTATAACAACAACAACAACAACAACAACAACAACAACAACAACAACAACAACAACAACATATAACCGATGTTTTATGAAGACATATTCATTGTGTTTTCTGGCTGATTAATGAATATTCCATGTCTCTAAAGATGTAACCCACATGATGGCAGTAGCTACAGCACATCCTCCTCTTGGCTCGTGTGAAGGTCAGGGCGAGCCTGCAGCAGTAACAGCTTCTTTCCTCTCCCTCCAGGCTACGTACGCCTATATGAAAGCAGCCTACCTCAGCATGCTGACCAAGGACGACTGCCTCACGTTTGGGGAGACTGAGATCACCCTGTTCAGGTAGGAAGATAAAAAAAGACAAACCTAGCACAACAGAAACTATTACAATTGATCATCTTAGCCGCCAGTGAAACAGGAATGATTCACCAATACAATATGAAACAATATCACTACTGGATACAGAGCATAAACTGATAGTAATGATGTCAATCTTATATAAGAAATAAAATAAAACGGGCGGCTACGTGGCGTAGTGGGCAAGGCGCTCGCCACGAATGCGGAGACGCTGGGCTCGCCTGTTCGAGCCCAGCGCTCCACATTGCTTTCAGTTTAGCTGGTCGTTCATACTAATACACATTGGCCGTATTAGGGGGTGGGAAACTGATGGGTGGGGATCGGGCGTTGTGGACAGTGACTCCTACAGGTCGGTTTGTGCGCCTGCGCAGTAGAATCAGGAAGTGTCGGGGGCAGCGTGAGCCTCCCACGCGTTACTCCTCGCCACTGAGAGATCGAGCTGCGCAGGTGAAAAGATGCGACTGCTGTTACCTCAAGTACCGGAGGGGACTTGTGCTATGTATGACTTAGTCCACATTGCAGCCGGCTTGTGGGAGGCAAGAAACAGCGTTCGTGACAGGGGAGGGTTGAATTGGATGATACGAAATTGGGATGGGAGAAAATATAGAAAAATTGGAGAAAAAGTGGATAAAAAAATAAAAATAAAATAAAACATAGCCAGACATAAAGTGTTATATTACCTCACCTGTCCATATTGTGTTGGTTGGAAACTACTATAACTGCATGTATTGATACTAGTAAGCCAGTGTCAGAGGGGTAAAATCAACCCTAGTTCCAGTGTGGCACTCCCTGTTTAGTTTTTCTTCATACCTCTACATTACGGAGCACTTGGATGTGGAACACTGCCAGGAGCTCATTTTCTCCATACTTTGACATGTCTGTATATGAATTGCATCCTATATCCCAGGCAGGTACCGGGGCTGAAGCAGAAAATAGCCGGCAAGTCTTTGCCGACAGAGAAGTTTGCCATTAGGAAAGCCCGTCGCTACCTGGCGGACAACCCTATTCCTCTCCCAGCTCCACCCCTGGTCAGTACCAGACTGGAATGTCTACTCTGCCTGGTCATATTACTACAGCAGGACAACTGTGTTACTGATGGCTACTTGTTGTGTTGTTGTTGTAGGTTGTATTAGGTTTGATATTGAACAATGTAGTAGACTCATTGATACATCAATAGAATCACTTGTTTAGATGGAATTTAACTGATCGTGTGTGTGTGTGTGTGTGTGTGTGTGTGTGTGTGTGTGTGTGTGTGTGTGTGTGTGTGTGTGTGTGTGTGTGTGTGTGTGTGTGTGTGTGTGTGTGTGTGTGTGTGTGTGTGTGTGTGTGTGTGTGTGTGTGTGTGTGTGTGTGTGTGTGTGTGTGTGTGCAGGAGATGATGTACATCTGGAACGGTTATACAGTCATCGGCAAGCATAAAGACCTGACCGAGGGCATGCTGGAAACCCTGGATGAGGCACAGGCCACACTGGACAGCAGCCCAAGTAAAGAACACCACAATAAACCTGCAGCTCTCATGTTAATTTCCTGTAAATCCTGTATGGCTGATTCTGTGTAACATCCATACGACATAACGTCGCTACTTGGACGTCTATCGGAGCATCCGTGGCTACACACAAAGAGTGCTGTCTCTAGTCTAAACGTGATTGATAGCCTATGCAAATGTCTTTGAGGATGTCTATGACATAATGTGTATGAGTTGTTTGTATGAATGGTCCTGTTGTGTTTTGTCAGGGACAGAGTTTTCCATAGATGACCAGTGTCTGGTGAGTCTGCTGAGGGGGCTGTGTCTTAAACACCTGGGGAATCAGGATGAAGCTGAAGGCTACTTCACCCTCGTTCTCTGCAAGTAAGTCACTGTTGAAAACACACACGCACGCACGCACGCACACACACACACACACACACGCGCACACACGCACACACACACATACACACGTGTGCATGTGCACACATACACAGGCATGCAATCAAACTAGGATAAACACTCACTTGCATGAAGGCATTCCATGACAATAGAAGAGACTCTGTTATTGTTGACTCTACCATAATCATAATCATAACAACGGCTGTTTTGTGTGTTCCCAGTGAGACTCAGATAAAATATGACCACTACCTGGTTCCTAACGCTCTGCTGGAGCACGGTCTGCTGTGTCTGGAGCAAGGCAGGACGGACGAGGCCATCGAACTCCTTGAGAAGGCAAAGTGAGTGTCCCCAACCTGCGCAGCGTGCTTAGCTCCTCTAGTTCTCATGCAGCGATGTCTCACGTTGAGTCATTCAGAAAGGGGGCCACTCCCCCTAATTCTTTTAAACAAAACAAAAAACAGATTAGCTACAGTTTGAACTTGAACATGGCATTACTTATAATTGACCTCTTGTGATGGTAGGGTAAGATAGAGTTGAGTAGGGTAGGATATGGTTGGGTAGGGTAATGTAGAGTAGGGTTGGGTAGAGTAGGGTTGGGTAGCGTTGGGTAAGGTAGGGTAGTGTAGGGTAGGGTTGGGTAGAGTAGGGTTGTGTAGGGTAGGGTAAGGTAGGGTAGGGTAGCGTTGGGTAAGGTAGGGTAGGGTTGGGTTGGGTTGGGTAGAGTAGGGTTGTGTAGGGTAGGGTAGCGTTGGGTAAGGTAGGGTAGTGTAGGTTTGGGTAGGGTAGTGTATGGTTGGGTAGGGTAGTGTATGGTTGGGTAGGGTAGGGTAGTGTATGGTTGGGTAGGGTAGGGTAGTGTATGGTAGTGTAGGGTAAAACCCCAAAGCCAGACACGTGGAGATATTTCAACACAAGTTACAACAGACATATTGTTTATTTTTAATCAAATGTCTTTTGAGTTTCTCTGTTTATGGTGGTTCATTTAACATGATTGTCAAATGAACCTTCTGCCATGATCACAAATGGTTTTGTTTCCCATTACAGGCAAAATTACAAAAACTACTCCATGGAATCACGGACACACTTCCGCATCCAGGCTGCTTTGCACAAGGCCAAGGGTGATGGAGAGAATGGGACCCACATGCCCTCCAGCCCCTAGTGGCCAGAGAAGGGCACATCAGACCAGAGACAAGTTCCTGTTCTTGCCATCCCATGATGCACCACTCAGCCCGACCCAGCACAGGGCAGTGGGGATGGAGCTCACAGAGCCAGAGCACCATGGGTACATTCGAAAGCTTTCAAAATGCATCCCTTCCTCCGTCCTCGATTCCTCCATGACCCCGGAAACTGAAAAAGTGTCGCCATCATTAAGGCCGTTGCAAAGTTGTAGGAAACACACAGAGGAAGCCTGTGGTTTCCTCACTCATCTCCTCCAGGATACTTTTGCGTGTCCTCATGCGGAAGTGTTTTTCAACAGATCTCTGACGTAGCCTCTTAAGTGTATAAAGCTCCTCCCACAAACACCACTTCAAAATGGCATGCGAGTGAACATGGATGTTCCATTTCTTCTAAACACGCTCATTTCCTCTGCCTCTTCTCCTCACATCTCTTCCTCATTTCCCTGTGACGTTTCACTGAGGAATTCAAGGAAGAGACACAAGGAAGAGACAAGCACACTATAAACATTTGGAATGGACCCCATATAAGCCCCACTACCAAATAACGGACACTAACCACACCCATCCAGCAACATGTAGTTGACTAGCCAGCCATCAAGCTCTCAGCCGCTGCCACTAAATCACCTCAGTGTAAATCAGAAACTACGCAACAAAACGACATGACCAGATATGACATGGCATAAAATTGTATAAAGTGACATTGCTGGTTCCTGGCTGTACTGTATATGTACTGCTACGTTTTGCTACTGTATCTTATATCACAGTCAGGTCTAATTAACATAGAGTGAGATTTACTTTTGATCTCCTGGGCGTGTCATGTCATCTCATGATCCAATTTCTCAAAATGTCAATGGAGAGTCGGTTTACTGGGCGCCGCCATGATTAATGATCTGTTGAAATGTTGGTGTTGAGTGTTTGGCAAATAATTGGTCTGCATTTTATGTAAAAATACTTCTAAATAAGTGAAATAAAATGACATGACGTACCGTCACTTGGGAGATCAAAAGTTAATTTCAGGGGCGACTAGGTGGTGCAGTGGGCAAGGCGCTCACCACCAATGCAGGAGACGCTGGGTTCGAGCCCAGCTCTCCGCATTGCTATCAGCTTGGCTGGTCGTTCATACTAATACAATTGGCAGTATTAGGGGGTGGGAAGCTGATGGGTGGGGATCGGACGTTGTGGACAGCGACTCCTACAGGTTGGTTGGTGCGCCTGCGCAGCAGAATCAGGAAGCGACGGGGGCGGCGTGCCCTCCCACGCAGACCCCCGACGCTGAGAGATTGCGTTGTGCAGGTGAAAAGATGCGACGGCTGCTTCCTCGAGTACCGGAGGGGACACGTGATGTAAGGCTTCGTCCACATTGCAGCCGGCTTGTGGGAGGCATGGCCTAACAACGTCCGAGACAGGGGAGGGTAGAATTGGACGATACGAAATTGGGATGGGAGAAAAATAGAAAAATGGGAGAAAAAGTAGATAAAAAAAAAATAGTTAATTTCAGTCAATGTTAATTTGTCTGGCTGTGATTTAAGATAGCAAAAGCGTAGCGGTACATACAGCCGGGAACCACGTGACGCAGCATGACATGAATCACGATACAATATGACACGACAGCACAACACAGCAGAGTGTGATACAACACAACACAAGACAGGTTCACAGGCTATTCACCACTATTACAAGATGTTTCATTTGAGTTTACAGATTTTATCTCCGTTTAGAGTGTTTGATCAAAAGCTATGTGGCCAACTAAGATATGACATATTGATGTCTTTGATTGACCATGTATGTTTTCTGGTATTTAATCTCCTGTTCCTCCTGAGATTTATTTTTGTTCCCAATGAATCTCTTCTCTCTCCTTCACCCTGGACTCTTTTGACACGTACAGAAAACGAATTTCATGGTGTGGAATACTTGTTTTATCCTTTTGAAAGAATAACTGTCTGCATTACCCAAATTATTGTTGTATTCATAGTCTCAAACACTGACCTCTGCACAAAACTGTGTAAATCAGGTTAAAAGAATATCTTATATATATATAAATATATATAATATATAAATATCTTCAGACTTCAAATGGGGGTTCTTTTGTGTGTTTATTTATTAACTACATATGGCGCCTTTTACTAAATTGTCCCGTTTAAGAGGACAGATGAATGTGTCTTTTAGAAAGGCAGACTCCCTCCTTTTCTCCTACTGGTGTGTGGGACTGGCTCCAACAGTACTTGAGTTTGAACAAATAGGCCCTGTGTGTTTGAGCCTGCCTGCTTGTCTTCCCTGTTGCATCTAGTGAGTAAAGAAGTGTTGAATGACAACCACTATGGGTCTTTCTGCTTTATAAAAGCCTACTACTGCTCCTATATCAGCTATGCTAGACTAGACCCGCCTATAGAAGGACTTGTACATCATATAGTTATAATCCTGTGTATCCTTAAATTATATAATTATAAGCTGTAAATGACAGATGTTTATTTGTAATAATGAGACACAAAAGGGGTCACCTTTCCTCATGGTCATTGTTTGTTAGGCTATTTCAAGTTGTCTGTCCAGTAACAGAGTATGTAAAACCTAAGGACTCAGATGGCATCTCAAATGTCGGAATTAGAGCCCTGTTGATTTATTCATGATTAGAGTGAGGTTTGGGGTGAAAGAATTGACCAGGAGTCAATTTAGACTTTTCTAAATGGTGGAGGAAATGTGTAATTTACGTTGCTTTAATGATTATGTACATCTGGGATATTCAAGTGTTTTATTTATCTTTGGTTTAAAGTGTTTTTCCTTTTGGTTTTACTGATATAAAGAAATTCCAAACAACTTTAGTGGCACTGTGATGTTTACAGTCAGTGTATTCTATGGGGCATGGCTATACTGAGCAGAATGACATTCCTGTACATACTGAATGTTACTTTTGTAATTTAACATTAAACGATCAAATAAGTTACTCAAATCCATCCCTTGTGTTGTGTTGCTTAAGGTTACAATTTCTTTATTACTTGCTATAGGAGCCAAAGCACTCATGAGTTATACCTTATTTCTATTGGCTTAGTTGCCTACACTGTTAAAAGTCTACATTTCAGAATACAATGGGGCTTAGCTGTATATTTAGGTTATTATATTATATGAGTTTATATGTTTATTTTTATAACCTTACATTGAAACGGCATTAGGAATATTGATTGGATTTAGATAGTCATTGAACCGTATTATTTGTCATAATAGAACATTCTAGAACATTTGTGATGTCACAGTATGATGTCATAATCAAACATTCTAGAACATTTGTGTATCTATATATATTCAACAATTCTCCCGGGGTTCCCCCTCTTGGGGGGGCCCTCCAAGAGAGGAGATGATGTTTGTATTGTGATTGTATGACAAGAGGAGCAGAGAAGAAGGAGACAGAGACGATAGAAATGTGTTTTGAAGATGAGAAGAAGAAGAAGAGGAGTGTAAACTTTCTCAAGTGTGGGCGAAGCAAGAATTGCGGAGGGCAGTAATACGCCACGATGCGTCTACACTGCCGGAAATTCAAATAAGAAGAAGAAGAAGAAGAAATATTTGCACGAAAATGTACATGCAATTTATTTAATTGGCACTATTTTTTAAATCTTTGCACAAATCATTATTATGTATTCTACTAGAACACTGAGATGTGATTATATCAGGGATAATATAGTAGTAAAGTATAGATATAGACAGTTGCACTGTAATTATGTTGCTATGGAACAATTTGGACCGGTCAGTAGTTATTACATTAGCAAACATTGCCACAGGAAATTAACTTGGGTCTGTTTAAATTAGAATGTTTATGTTGTCGAGATTAAACTGTCCATAGTCTATTTATCTCATTAATAAATACTTTAAAGGGGCATCTGGAAGACCAAGAAATAACGTGTTACTTTGGAGAATGACATGTGATATTTTGATGCATACAGATACAGTAGATACATGATGGTATCATGTTCAGCCCTCTGTGTTTATGTTTTTAACAAACGGCAATGTGCTCCGTCATCTGATTGGTGGTGGATGAGAGCTTCCGTGGTGAGGAAGGTAGCTCATTGGTCAGTTTCCTTGTGGGCGGTGCTTCGTGTTGCTACATCACCACCTTCCCTCGTCTGTAAAGTGGAAAGTCCCTGTCAAGGTGTCTGCAGTCACAACACGGCCATTAGATTTGTCCTTTTGTGCGAATAATATCAGTAATTTAGTCGCATTACAACCAGCCTCGCGGGTCACACGAATGCATATGTGTTCGATTCAGTCGTCGTGTTGGCTCGCTAGAAATGTTCTTCCGCGAATGCTAGCTTGTGATAATAACAGGCTATAGCTCTTTGTGTAGCTAACGTTAGCTGAGAGCTGCAGGATGGTTTGTTGTTGTTGAACTGCAGAGCTCACCCGTCGCCTGGCAGGGGAGATTTCTTTTGTGTATCTTTATCTACACGGACACACTGTGTAAATCTCCTTTTACATTTCGCTAATTTCTGCTGAAATCAAGGGAAAGTGGCCCGTTAGAATCTACTCGGTAGTAAAGAAGCGACACAGAGAGAGGAGGGAGTTTGAAGAGGACGGCGATGGGAAACTGTCTGAAATCTCCGACCTCCGATGATATTTCTTTGCTCCACGAATCGCAGTCGGACCGAGCGAGTTACGGGGACGGGAGCGGGACTGACCCCGACCAGGAGCCGCCGCCCCCCTACCAGGTAACTCGCAATCCACGGCAACTGTTCAAGTGTTTTGTTCAATAACGTTAACAATGTTTAATAAGAAAGTTGTGTCTGCCTTGTTATGAACCACTGAAAGGGACATATTTGACACCAAAAACATTCATGCCAATCTGACAACACGATGTATGATGAATTGAAAATGCGGGACCCTGATGTAAACAAGACGAAAGTCTTTCTCTGGTCTGCATCCCCTTAACAATTGTATGTATTGAGCTGTACTGTACCCATTCTGCAATCTGTTAATAAAGTTTTCAATCAATCAATAAGCTATGCCTATTGTTTACAAATCCAACATCACCCTTGCCCTGCACCAGTTAGCGCAGCTTTACTGACCATGTCCCCTGCCTGCTTTCACACTAATCCTCTTTGTTCCTTCCAAAGGGCATGTCTGTGTGTGTGTCCAGTGTCCACGAACTTGAACCTTCACTAAGTGACCATAACATAAGCAAATGTCGTCATTATAATTTTTCACATGGCCAACATTTGTAAGCTAGTGGTTCTGATCAGCCAGTAATACGAATATAATTTTTATGAATGGACACCAAACAACTTCAGTCGAGCTCTCAATCATCTCTGGTTGGTTGGTTACTGGGTAGTCACATACTGGGTACAATATACAACATATTTTGCAACAAAGTCTGAAAGGTATGCACAGTGCAAAAACAAACCTTACCATACTGTAGTTCCCCCAATAAAGGAAAAAAAGTTTTGTAAAGGAATGACATGTCACAACTTTCTCAGCTGGTAGCTTCATCAGTCCCCTCTGGGGAAAATACTTTTGTCTGGGCTCTTTATTTCCAGAAAGAAAGGGTAAATATGAAGGCTGGTGTTGCCACATTGTCTCTGTGTATTTGTTTCTGTCTCTAGAAATATTTGCCATGTGTTATGCAAGTTCTTGGCAGGGAGTTTGCGTGTCACTGGGTTAAGCTAAGCCGTATCTGTAGATTTAAGATAAGTGTTATTAGAGCATGGCTAGCCTTGGTCAGTGCAGCACAAGAACCCTGTCATTACTGGTTGTAGGAGGTTACTTTATTGTAAATGTCAGCTTAACAGCTTGCCCAACTAAGCACAAGAGCCTAAAGTGTTTAGTTGTTCGAGCAGCTATACAATATAGCTGAAAACAAACCTACCATATTGGTCCAGATTCTGCAGAAGACGGGACAATCGGTCAGTCTCTCCTAGTGCTCTCGGAGCAGGAAATGTACGTTTTTGTCCAACAGCCCCGTTAGGCAATTACTTCCAAAATCCACCAGCCACCTTTTACTATTTTAACATTCAAACTGAATTCAGAAACAAAAGAAACCTCCAAATGGGGGTTGGTTACCTGCCAAATGGCAGATAGATTAGACAAATTTAGTTATAGTATAGTATAGGCCAAGCTGGTGCCTTGTGTGAATTTCCCTCCCCGACTGCAGACGTTTGGTCTTTTCATCAAGACTCCAGGGACAGTCTGGATCAAGCCATGCCAGGGACAGGAGTGACCGTGCAACATCTTGACAACCCAGGCCGTGTGTTTAGTTACCTGCCTAGTCAATTGCTTTTGTCCAGAATGTCCCTGGAGTCTCTCCTGAAAAGATTTGTGCAGTTTGGAACCAGAAGTAGAGTTTTGCCTTCACAATTATGCAACCACAAAGGGTCTATAACTCTGAATGTCAAAAGCGTGTGGATGGTTGACTGCCAAGAACCCACCAACTACTGGCACAACTGGGTGCTTACTGCTTGCCTACTTCTACTGAGCATACTGAGGGAGGCTAGCAGACTTCATCCAACTGCCGCATACCAATGTCGGCTACCAATACACCAAATATTGGTGGTAGTTTGGGCAGTGATTTTTGGAGTTGCAGTAGGCAACTTCAGAGAAATTGGCAAGAGTGAGTTTACCTGCCCAGCAGAAATGGAGCAAGCTCTCCATCACTTTTCAATCTCATGCATGCGCATGCACAAGATTGAAAATGTTGCGCTTTGACTCTAACCCTGTTTAGGAAACAGTCAAGTGTCTTCAGAAAAGCCTAAGCCGTGGACTGTGTTCAGAGAGTCATATAGTATGTAATCTGTTAACACTTAACACAGGAAGTTCGAAGAAACTTTAGTAAAAGAGGGTGAACTAATTCCAGCCTGCTTATAAAGAGCTCTTTCAGACCCCTCTGCTGGGACAGCGAGCACAGTGATGATCAGTACCGCCAGCATCTGAACTTGGGCTGAGGACACGGGACACACTTGATTGTTTAGAGGCTCACATCGTTTCACTTTATTTTAACCAGGATAATCCACTCAACATTGTGACTGGGTTCCAGAGTTGAAAGGAACAGAGTCTTGAGCACATTGAAAGGAGGACATTAAAAAAAATGTAGGTGGCCCATAATGTCAAATTATAATGGCCTGACATTCAGCAATTTTTTCCCATTTAGCTTTCAGGTCCAAACATTAGATTTGCCTCGTCAAAGGAGCACTTTTCCAATTCAAATTGTTTAGACCTGGGCGAATCTTAATCTACCTGGACAGATCCCCGAAGCAGAGCATGGGCTGATGTGGTTGAACTCTCAAGACGCAAAACACATTATCATCTGTATGGTGGTTTGAAGGAAGGATGATGATGGCATGGATTAAATCATCCCTCTGAGCCCAGCACTTAGGCCAGTAAAACAATTTCAAAGTCTTCCCCAAGTGATTTAGCATCTAGCTGCTAATTGCCTGTGGGTGTTTGTCTTATTTTTAATTTCACCTTTATTTCACCAGGTAAGAAGCTTGAGCTCAAAGAGCTATTTTTCTAGCAACACCTGACATAAAACAACAACAAACTTAAAGTCAAGAACAACCATACAGGACAGTAAATTAACATAGACAAAGGACAAAAAGATTAAGATAACAAGAGCAAGCAGCAGGGGGGGGTTACAAGGGATTGATTGAGAGGGAATAATTCCAAGGTATTTGAAAGTAAAAACAATTTCAAGAGTAATTCCCTGACATGTAGTTACAGCAGACCGGGAATGGGGTTTCGCTTTTTATTTAGAAAATACCATTTTGGTTTTAGTACTAGTTTAATGCTAAAGTCTTAGCTGCAGAAGTTGGGTTTCTATTTGTTTAAAAGAAGCTTGTAAATTGTTTTTA
Organism: Notolepis coatsorum; assembly: GCF_963971535.1. NCBI lineage: Eukaryota > Metazoa > Chordata > Actinopteri > Aulopiformes > Paralepididae > Notolepis > Notolepis coatsorum. The sequence goes on from NC_140166.1 coordinate 196,458,899, forward strand.
TTTAGCCAGATAAAACATTAAGAACAGGTTTCTTATTTACAATGTCGATCTGGTCCAAGAGGCCCCAAAAGGAGTACAAATATATATATATATATACACATACATACACATACACACTAGGGCTGAACGATTAATCGATTTTAAATCGAAATCGCGATTTGGAATGATGCAATTATCAAAAACAAAAAAAACGCTATATATACGGTATATATTTTAATTAATTTAACCAGGAAGTCGCATTGAGATACAAGATCGGTTTGGGAGAGGGAGGTAAGGGGTTTTACGTTTTAGATTGTGTGTTGTGAAGTTTAGACTTCAGAGAGGGAGAGTAAAGTATAGAAAAAAAGGTACCGTTGGGTATTGGTATCGATTCCCAGGTAAAAAGAAACATTTTCAGGCTCGGTGTCCTGAAAAGACTTACCGCGTAGGCCAGATGCAAGCCACATTTTACAATAAACCTCTGTGGGGCTGCTTAAAAAATAAATTATAATCGCAAATTGAATTGCAATCGCAATATCTGTCAGAAAAATTGCAATTAGATTATTTCCCAAAATCGTGCAGCCCTAATACTAATACACACCAACAACAAAATAAAAACAGTTAAGAATCATACACACAAGCAAATAACAAACAAACACATGCACAGCCTATGTACAAAAGAAATAAACGGGAGGATTAGGGGGGGTGAAAGTATGTGTGTGTGTGTGCATGCATGCAAACGGATGCGCGTGTCTAGGTTGGGGTATGAATGAGTGCTTGTATGAATGAATGAATGAATGAAAACTTTATTAACAGATTGCAGAATGGGTACAGTACAGTACAGCTCAATACATACAATTGTTAAGGGGATGCAGACCAGAGAAAGACTTTCGTCTTGTTTACATCAGGGTCCCCCATTTTCAATTCATCGTAACATATATGACATACATGACATACAGATAGACAGTACTGCTCAATCTATACATTTATGACATACCAGATTTGCAATTACAGTACTGTTTGTGATACAAAAAGAGTCCAGAAAGAAAAGAGTATGTACATTAGGCGTGGAAACTGTACATTGGATTGGGTAGGTGGGGGTGGGGGGGGACTGTACATTGGAGGTGGTTGGGTGGGTGGGGGGGGGGGGGGGGGTTGGTTAGGAGTGGGGGGGGGGGGGGGGGGGGGTTCGTTAGGAGTGGGGGGGGGGGGTTGGGTAGGGGGGGGGGGGGGGGTTGGGTAGGAGGGGTGGGTGGGGGACACTGTACAACTGTACAAACAACACTGTACATTGGATTATTGACAAGACCATACTTGGTAATTTACTGTACATTGGAGGGGGTTGTGTTCGGACATTTACAGGGGCCAGTTTCGGGTTGCAGTCTCCCTTAGGTGTTTTAGGTGTATGTTGTGTGTGTTGGTGTATGCAAGTGTGAAACTGGGGTATCAGCAAGAGCAGGGGGGATCTACTAAGAGTGTGTTGAGTATTTTCTTGAAGGCAGTCAGTGAAGTAAGAGCTGTAAGTTTAAGGGTGTCTTGAAAAGCGTTCCAGTCATAAGCTGCTGCAAAGTGAAAGGAGTTTTGGCCGAAGGTGGTCTTGGATCTTGGGATGTTTAATTTGATGAGTTCACTTGATGGTAAATGGCTGCTTTTTTATATAGCGCTTTTATCCAAAGCGCTTTACAATTTGTTCCTCACATTTTACCCATTCACTCACACATTCACTCACACATTCACACACCGACGGCGGAGGCAACCATGCAAGGTGCCAACCTGCTCATCGGGAGCAATTAGGGGTTAAGTGTCTTGCTCAAGGACACATCGACATGCTGCCCGGGATCTTGTGCCGTAAGTGCTATGAATACTCGGCAGCTTGAGACAAAAGTTCCTGCACAACAATAGATTAGTGTCATCCGCATAGTAATGAAAATTAGCATTGGGTACATCCTTACCTAAGTCATTTATATAAATTGAACAATAAGGGGCACAACATGATCCCTGTGGCACCCCCTTGAGGACAGACAGGACATTGGAGGTACAACCATCAACTTTAACAGATTAGGTCCTGTCAGAGAGATGGTTACAGAACCGGCCAACAGTGGAGTCAGACAACCCTACACCAATTAACATATGCCTCAAAATGTCATGGTCTACCATATCAAAAGCCTTGAAGTCGATAAACAAAGACGCACAGTCTTACATCACTGTGGAAGACGAGGAGGAAGACTGGGATACAGCTCTATTGGCGGGGCAGCAGTAAGTCGTGTTTGTGTGGCCATGCCCATGTGTCTGTATGCGAGAGTGTTGCAGGCCGACACGCTGTGCGTGGTGATTTGGAAAGCAGCTGGTGAGAAGAGTGCTGACTCATCGCTGTGGGAAGGGGAGATAAGCACCCCTGTGTTTGCGTTTTACAGGCAGAATGTGTGTGTGTGCGTTTGTGTGTGTGTGAAGCCTACGGCCCCCTGGGACAAACTCTCCCCCCAGTGATGGGAGCAGTGACGGGACTTTTTATTGATCACATTCAGTCTGACACAAAGACCATTATGCCACTGTCAGCTTGCTTTACGGCCTGACCCTGTTGGCTGGAACACCTTGCAGACATGAAAAGGCTCACTCTTGCTTTTTGTGTGTTTCCTAGCTCTCTTGCACCATTAGTGTTTCTCCTCTACTCTCTCTCTCTCTCTCTCTCTCTCTCTCTCTCTCTCTCCCCCTCCCTCACTTTGTAAGTGAGTGTGAGGAGGACTAGAGGTCAGAGAAGAGATCCTAGACTCTGTAAAGCAGCGGCTGTTTTTGTACAGAGAAAAGACTGAATCTCCCTTCAGAGATGCCGGTAGTCCTGGGGGATTCACACATGACGCACACACACACACACATGTATAATAGTCTATCACACCGCTGTCCAAGATGGAAGTCCTTCATTCCAACACCCATCAGACTTTATAATGCATCACTGTGCCTCACTGCATCACTGAGCACAGGGTGACAGTACTATCTTCCTGGACTTTTACTTTTAGACCGACATAGTACAATTTTACACTTACTGTATATTCTGGATATTTTTACTGTATATTTTATATTAGAATATAGGACATTTTATATTAGTATATTTTATATAGGAAATGTATATCCTGGACCATATTTTATTCTTAGGCTTATTTTTATTCTTATTCATGACTTTTTGTTTTTGTCTACCTAAATGTTTACTGTGAGCGATTTGTAGTGCCAAATTTCCCTCAGGATGAGTAAAGTATTTCTATTCTATTCTAAGATGCTTGTTGTCATCAGTATTTCACTTTGAGCCAAACCAGCTCACCAAGAAGAACTGAGGAAAGAAGGTTTTTGGGGCTGCTTTCTAATGAGCTGTCAGACCAGGGGAAAGGTGGAGAGGGGGGCATTACTAGAAGGAGGGAGGGAGCAGATGATAATAATAACAATAATAACGACAACAATAATAATTATAAGGATACTCGAAGACACTTTACAAAGGAAAGCCACGTAAGGAGAGTTACAGCACAGCAGAGCACCCTAATGACGAATAAGTTATTATTAACACTTTCCGTGCCAGCAGGGGGAGCCAAAAATATCGCTTGAGTGCCAGCACTGTAGTCAATGGGAGGGCGATCACATTTGCGAACGCATAAACTATATCTTAAATTATGGCTATGTGTCTAATACGCCCGTCGCTTATCAATGACTTGTTTGCAGTCAACATTGTCGAAATGGATTGTTTTTTAATCGGTTCATTTCCGTTTTATACCATTTTGAAAAACGCTCGTTTTTTTTAACTTCCAAAAAAAAAAATCTGTGATAATAGCTCTTTAGTGGAATACACAAAACACGTTGTCATTTTTCGGCCTATTTATGAATCGTTTTCAAATAAATCCTAGATTATCGATAGTATATGTGTACTTATGCACGCTAGAGAAGCGGGCTGAAAAATCGATTATCTTATTTCCTGATTGACACACACACACTCACAGCCACACTCGCATATGGGACACGCTGAGATATAGGTGAAAAGAGCTCTGATTATCCCAAGACTGGTAAAATAGATTCCTTACCTCAGATCAGATGTTCTCCAAAAAGATTATTTCAATTCCTGATCGCCATTCCAAATATCGATCGCGTTTATTGATCCAATGCTGGGTACTGGAAATACAGATTCCACGCTGTTCTGAGGGTCGGCGAAGACTGCAATCGGCTCGGATTACATGCCTGACAAGTAAAATGTGGATTCCGGACTTTCTTTTACCCATGCGTTTTCATTCAATCCAATCCAAAGGGTGCATTACCATCCGGCAGACGATAGGGGGCGGTATTTTCCCTGTTCAAATTCAGACAGAGTCCCAGTGGTAACGTGAGGCTAGATTGATGAAAAATGAATGGAAATCGATAATAAAAAATAGTGATTAAAAACGAGATTTCTCGTCTGTTGGCACTCAACGCATGGCATGAACTAACAAGATTTCTCGTGGCTGGCACTCAAAAGTGTTAAGTGCTGGTGTGGCAATCGGAGCACTGAGGGACAAACAGGGCTTTGTACTGCTGGTCATTCACATTGCCTGCAGTGCTGGCCCTGGGCAACACATGGAGCTACACACGCACACACACAGTAGATTTCACTCATACTCGGCTCTAGACCATCAACTCCACTGACCTCCACTGATTCCTCATCTCCTCTCCTAATCTCTTAGACTTTACTTATTTTTTACAGTAAAATCTTACAATGAAAAGCTAGTGAGACTCGGCTCAGGTCTGCAGAGTATTTATTTAGGTACTACACTGCTCTGTAGGGTTGCAAACTTTCAGGGAATATTCAAAGGTGGACATTTTCCATGGGATTTAAAAGGGGAATAAAATTGATATAGGTATTATTTGCACAGGCTGTATATTTGTCATATGCACATATTAAGCAGACATAATTGCAAAGCTTTCTGATCGAAATAAAGAATTAATAAAAAAATAAAATCAACAATGTTGTTGAGTTGAATTAAATGAGTTTGCTCTTTCCATTGAGGTGTGAATGTGTGTAACTACGAGTGTGAAGCAGGGCGTTGCTGAAAAAGAGCATCTGTGCTCAGCTAACCTACCCTGGGTAAATAAAGATATAAATGTAAATATTGTATTATATATTGTATTGTCGTGCTCTACATAATTGATGGGAGAATGCACTGTGCATGAAGAGGGTTATAATTCTACTGAATAGTCTAAGGCTGCGGTTACACTATAGCCAAAACGAAGCGTTTCATTTAGCTTTTCAGAACGCTGTGTATTGGCAGGCAAGTTAGACGTTGTTTTGTCTCGTGAGCACCGAGTGATGTATATACATGTAGTACAATGCCAAAGCAGTAGGTGGCGATGTAGTTCAAACATGAAGGCCATTTTCAACCAATCAGAAAGGTTGAACGCGTCACTACACTTCCTGCTCAAAATCAGAAAGCCACCATCTTTAACACATTGACGACCGGCCCTCGCCATCTAATGTGGCTGGAGGACAACGCTTTGTAAACAAACCGATGTACTTTTGGATAGCTATATATATACTTTATAGTATTGCTATCTGTCCATTCTCATTGTCACTTGAGTGCATAAACCGTGCCTTCATAATGGCTTAAAGAAAATAAAAATCCATCGGTTAGTTGTAGGGCTGGGCGATATGGCCTAAATATGATATCACGATATTTTCTGACCTTTCGGCGATACACGATACACATCACGATGTTTTTCTTTTTTACCCCAAACAATTCATTATGAGGCTTACCAAGACAGTATTTGATTTTGCAAGCTAACATTAAAGACAAAATAAAATACCCATGCATTTAGCATTTTTATATTAGATTTAGATTATTAGATTATATATTGCATATATTTAGCAATGAGATATTATATGATTTAGATATGAAATATGATGAATTGAAAATGGGGGACCCTGATGTAAACAAGACTAAAGTCTTTCTCTGGTCTGCATCCCCTTAACAATTGTATGTATTGAGCTGTACTGTACCCATTCTGCAATATGTTAATAAAGTTTTAAATCAATCAATCAATCAATCAATCAATCAATCAATAGCATTTTAATGAAACTACTGTATATATGTATGTCTCTAAATGTTTTGATGAATTGAAAATGGAGGACCCTTATGTAAAAAAGTCGAAAGTCTTTTTCTGGTCTTCATCCTCCTGTACTGTATTGTACCCATTCTGCAACCCTTTAACAAAGTCTTCACTCATTCATTCTGACGGAAACATATAATTTTGATTGACAGTCGAGTCTGCCAATTACGTCACAGCGCTTGCACCCGCCCTGCTGTTCTTAGCACCAATCGGCAAGCTCCTAGCTTTTTACTTCCTGAATGTCCTGTGGCTGAACAACGTCAACAAGGCTACTAATGTTAGCTCCCTGCGGCCGTCGAGTAGGAGACCAGTGCTAAACAGGATGACTAAATGAGGCATAATGATTTTACTACAACGAATGTTATAATAAAAGCCTTTCCATACATCTGTCTGATTGAAAACTTTATTAACAGACCGCGGAATGGGCATATCTCAGCACGGGCTGAGATATGAACGAGTAACGTGTGGACAGATTGACGCGACACAATCCTCTTGGGCAAAACATCACGATATCCACGATACGTTGAAAAAGTGTATCGTTAATGAACTGTACCCGATATTTATATAATATCGTCATATCGCCCAGCCCTAGTTAGTTGTCATTTTATAGCGTCGTGAATATAAGCTTTATCGCAGTTTTCGTCTCGTATTTTTTCTGGAAAGCTATTTATAGGGCTAAAGGCTAGTCACGTTATATCGAACGGCATTTCTGTTGTATATATACGAATGAAATAAAACAAACTGCTTAGCATCCGGACTATTACAGAGCATCTATGGATGAAATGGGGGCGGCGGGGGACGCCGATTACTATTATTGATTAGCAATACAGTGTGTGTTCAAGTAGCCACATTCACTGATCGATCGCTTGCGTTTTACAACAATGTCCAATCCGGCTGTAATTTGGGTCAAGAGTGTCCTACCGTCAGCCCATGTGATCGCCGGCAGCATTTCCCCATTATTCATCGGCATCTGGTAGATCGATATGTCCATTGGCTGATCATAAATCCCATTATTCCAGGCTGAAATCTGCGCTTCGAACCGTGACCAACGGTGGAGGATGTTCGCTTGGAATCAGGCTAAAATGAAACGCCCATAGACAGTAAAAAAAAATTATCCACTCGCCCACAATGATACTGCAGTGGAGCGATGGCGCCCCTAAGAGGATCTGGCCGGTATTGCATGTCGCCAATTTCAAGGAGGCGGGTAAATCTGCAGAGTCGATCAGGGATCTTGATCTGTTTATTAATATGGAATAAAACAATAACAACTTGCCACTATTTTTCAGCAAGAAACAAAGTGCAATAAACAAACGGATACATTCACTGTGTTCTGCCTCATTTGTTGATGAAACAACCAACATCAATGCAATTTACTACCAAGAGCGGAGAGTTTAGTCTCACAAAAAGATCTCTGATGTTGTTAGCTACATGCTAATGTGATTCGCGTTTTCCATGTATATAGTTACGAAACAGATAATTTTTTCATATATACATTTCCGTTTTATACCGTGATGAATATGAATATATTTCTAGAACGTTCTGTCTCATCTCAATAAACTCCAGCAAATCGAGCTTCAATGTATTTCGTTAGAAATTGTGCCATTTATGAATAGTTTTCAAATAAACGCTAGATTATCTATATTATGTGTCATCATGGGCGAACAGAAGCGGGGTCTGAAAAATCGCTTCTCCGTACTTTGGTCGGCGTGAACCTCACACACACACACGCTCCGATGGCGGTGAAAGGAACATCTGATTAACCCAAGATTGGTAACATAGATTCCTTACCTCACATCTGATGTAGGATGTGCTACAAACAGCTATGAGAACACACCAGGCTGTGGTGTGTGTGTATGTGTTGTCAGCTGTTGTAGGCAGAGAGCTGTATGAGGAACAGGAAACGAGGCCCAACATGATGACTGGGCACTGTCTCTCCAAAAAAAATTAATGGATATAGCCAGCGAATAAAATAAATATCGATTAAAACCCAGGATTTCTCGGGTTTGGCGCCTAGAGCATTTCTCGGGTTTGGCCTCCAAAGGGTTGGGGCAAACAATTAAAAGCTTAAAGGAACAAGCGGACAGTGATGGGTAGTAGGGGTGGGACGATACATCGATCCAGATCGATATATCAATCTATTATCAATTATCAAATAGGATCGATGCAACGTAAAAATATTGTTCATATTGCGATACTCTTATTTTGAAAATCCCCTGGTGAGCAATGCATATCCGCCCGGCCGCCACAACAGTAGCTCAGTAGCAGCGTGTGTTAACGTTAGACAGCATTGCTTCAGAGTCCGCCTATTTTGCGACCCGAAATAAGTGCCTGTTTTTTTCCCCCCAACGGGTCAAATGCATCTAACATGCTTTGCATCCTCGCCATTCCTTTATGCCCACGTCGCGTTAAATACCGAAATTAATGTTGCGTTAGCGTAAGCTAACTAAGCTAAGCTGATCAGAGCCATATAGAGGGAACAGCAGAGGTCCACTAGGGACTGGGAAGGAGGCGGGTTACTGCATTCTCGAGAGAGCCCCACTACCAGGATCTGGCCGGTACTGCACCTTCGGACTCCAAATATGCCTTTTCCAGCCAAAATACAGCTCTGACAGTGAATAGGATATTAATATTGAGTAAAAAAAAAAAACGAACCAAAAACAGTGAACAGGAGGTCTATTTATTAAAAACAATAGATTGTTTTTCATTTAAATGTCTGGAAGAGCTCAAAAATAAAAATGTCAAATGATATTTCCATTGCCTTTTTTTGTTTTAAATGTTACTGATTGTGTTAAATGGGCATATAATATCGTCTCATATCGATCGCAGGCACCTGAATCGAATCGTATCGTGGCAGACTTTGTGATATCGGAAAATATCGTATCGTTGTCCAAAGAATCAATATCGTATCGTATCGTGATGAAACTGGTGATTCCCACCCCATTGGGTAGCCTTCGGTAGAGGTGTTAGTTGGACAATGCCTAGGCTACCCCTCACTGTCCGCTTCCATTCATTGTGCTAAGCTAGGCTAACGTGCAGCCACATAGCTTTCTACTGAACACAGAGAGGAAACTGGTATCTATGTTGTTGTCTCTCTCTGACTATAACCTAATTTCCCCAAATGTTGCCGTGTTCCCCTTTCCAACCCTACTCCTCAGTGATCGTGGTATTTGCTGATTGTGTGCCTGACTTTGTGTGTGTGCATTTGTTTGTGCTGCATGTTGGTGTGTGTAATTTGGGTGTAGGAATCCATGCAAACAAACAAGACTGGCCTTCATGGTGAGAAAAGATGAATCCAATTCCTGATCGCCATTCCAAATATTGATCGTGTTTATTGATCCAACGTTATATATCCAAAACACATAATACACGCTGCTCCCAGTCCCCCCAGTCAATGCAATAGTATCCAGCTGCATGCACGAGAAGTAAAACCTGGACCGGACTTATTTTTTTGATGCACAGTCCCAGCCAATCCAATGATGTGCAATTACCATCCGGAAGACGATAGGCGGTGGTATTTGCCCTTTGCAAGCTCAGACCCATTCCCAATGATAACGTCAGGCTGGATGGATGAAAAATTAATGGATATCGCTAATAAAAGAAATATGGATTAAAACCAGAGATTTCTGGGGCGCCCCAGTGGCGAACCACATAGCGCGCTCAGCCGCGGCACGGCCGACCCGAATGTCTTCACCCCACTCTGTCTCCCATTCCTCCTCTCTCTCTCTCTACTGGACTGCCCAGTAGAAATAAAGCGATAAATGCTTAAAAAAAAAAACAAAAAAAAAAAATCTCTGGTTTGGCGCCCAGAGCATGGCGAGTTAACCCGGACTATCTCGGGTTTGGCCTCCAGTGAGTTAACAGCCAATACTTATTGTGTAACTAGGTTTATGGCATCTGTTGTGTCTTTCTCGAGCCTGGCCAGTTCAAGAGATTAGTTTTAGTTGAAGAACCACAATGGTAGGTCTATTTTACCTTGCAATCTAAAAAGAACAAAAACGCCATTGCCCCTATGTCTAACAGTTAGCTTTGTTAAAGATAGTTGGCTAACAAGCTAATGTTTTTATTGACTCAATAGACACGGGAGGGGGAGAGAGACTGACTTGTTGCTAAACCTTCAACCAATTCTGCTCATTTATTGCTATAGGCTAATGCAATAAAAATGCTAAACCTTTGGCCAATATCTCATCAAAATGAATCCGTACAGGGATGAAAGCTGGGCACAATATTTCTCTTCTCAATCATCGGAATCAGAAAGGTCTTAGTCTTCACATACAAGGAAGTTCATTTGGTTGTTTTTGGTGCGACATTGACGGACAGACAATTGCAGTAAAATAAAAAGGTGAAATCATGCGCTGCTGTGCTGTTAGTGACATGTTGTAATGGAACCATCTGTAGCGGATACCCGATCCATCAAATTTCACTAATATCGGATCGGCACATCCCTAGTGTTTTGCGTAGATGTCTTTGGTCATGTTGAGTGTTTTGTTACTAGCCCTAGACTAAGGGCTAAGGTTTCAGGGGAGTACTTAAGTTTCTGGTGCTGGGTCCCTCAAACCCATACTTTGGGTTTACACCCAAGTTTGTTGGTCCAAATGAAAAGTAACTTTTGCAATTTTTTATTGGTTCGGTTTTATAGGTGGTGATACACTGGACAACTTTTTGGGAAACATTGGACAAGATGATTGAACAAGTTTGTACTGATTGCATGGCAACTTCTTGTTGCCCAGATAAATTATATTGTACATGTTTCCCTCTGTCTTAACACTTTTCCCGCCAATCACGTCGTACGACGGGTTTCAAGTTTATGCGAATTCTGCCAATAACGGCGTACGATGTGTTTCAAGTTCATATTTCATATTTTCGTCATGGTATTCATATTTCACTCACGGAGCTTTGTCATATGCTGCGGGAGCCATCACAACTCTGCAACGCTTCAATACTGCCACCTGGTGGCTGATCTGCGAGTTGCAACCGGAAGTGGATCTCTTGTGATACCGGTGCGTCTCCCTATTCCGTCCGGCCACTCGTTTATCGTCCCTGGACTCAAGACACACACCGTGGATATGGATCTTTGCCATAACTCAATAATCCACATGATTTGGGCGTATATTAGTATTATACAAACCGGAGATGGATCGCATCGATCCACATCACATAACTGGGATCTGTTTGCTCCACTCTCATCGCTACGAGGAAGCTGCCGTGAGTTTCAGCGTTTTTCTTTATCATTTTCGATTGATCTATATATCACCCATACTACATAAATCATTTAACTTCGGTCACGGAATTATAAACGACCCCCCCCCCCCCCCCTCCGTTCACCCGCGGATGATCAGTCATAACACTTAGGACCATGTACAGTTGACATTTTTAATATAACGTTGATCGGTATCAAACGGCATTTGATAATCTAATATGCATTTATGTCTATATCTCACGTTCTAAGAAATACTGCAGAAAACGATAAAAACATATTTATACTCTAGATGGTATTTTCGTATGAATGTGTGAATGAAAAAGTAAAACGTTCCTACATCCTGAACGATAGCTAATCAATGTTGAATGGGCCATAGTAATGTCAATTTAGCAATACAATTTAAAAAGTTATAGCCCTGAAAAGAAGGTGAACATCTCCATAGACTTACAGTACTGGCAGATAATGGTTTAGGATGATCAAAGTGGTGGCAGAGAATGTGTTAATACTCTACTTGTCCTGTTGGAAAGTACATTTCCCTTTGCCAAAATAGATGGCCAGTATCGTCGTCACCCTCATGTTTCACATTGACAAACAAACCAAACCTTGTAAACAAAGCCATGTAATTATGCAAGTCAGTCTTTTATTGGACATAATTTTGAATCCTAACAAATAGGCCTATATGTAAACAAATAATCTTGTGATCTCCACTTTGGCTTGCACAAATGTTATGGAATATTATACATTTTCCAATTCATTGTTGGTGATTAATTGTGTGCTACTGTATAGGCTACAGTCATCTGAATTAGGCTATGCGTGTGAGTTATTAGTTATAACAACATTATTTGGCAGAGAAAATCATAACCTTGTGATGATGAAAAATCACGGAATACCAGAAGGATTTATGAAAGGTTCGGAGAACGTGATGTAATGCTGGGGATAATTCATGAGTCGCAGCCAGTGTTTGCCTGCTAGCTCATTAGTCAGCACTAGCAGCATTAGCTAACCAGTTAGAAACTTGTTTGGCTCGAGAACTCGAGATTGACTGTGATTGCCTTCGTTTGGGACGGATCGGATATTTACATTTGACCAAATGAATATGGTTACAAATAGTATAAACCTCTATTTGATATTGTTTGAAACTAGTACATACCAATTTATATGACCTGGCTTTAGTCATATTCATTGCGCTGAGGTTGCAGAACACAGCAGCCACCCGTCCGGGCAAGTAGATAGGCCTATAGCCGACACTAAAAACGAATGGTTTTGACTAGCTCTCTGACATTCAAATGAATAGAATATAAGTACTTTATTGATCCTGAGGGAAATTCAGCACTACAGATCGCTCACAATAAACATTTAGGTAGTCAAAATCACAAATAAGAATAAATATACAGTCTGGGATATACATTCTAAATATCTATATACAGTAAATTTATATATAAATGTAGAAAAGAAAATGTAAAGTGTCGACGTGAGTAAAAAGTCATGGGTCAAAAGCCAAAAGTCCCGAAAGATTACCAGAGTTGTTAACGTCACTCTGTGCTCAGTGAGGCACAGGGATGCGTTGTATAGTCTGATGGCTGTTGGAATGAAGGACTTCCTGTGCCCTTCAGTGTTGCATCTTGGGAGTCTTAGTCTAACACTGAACGCGCTCCTTCAATCAGCCAAGTCTGTGTGTGTAGTGGATGGGAGGTGTCCATGATGGCGTGGAGCTTGGCAAGGCTCCTCCTATCGGACACCACTGCCAGAGAGTCCAGCTCCACTCTCACCACGTTACTGGCCTTCCTGACCAGTTTTTCCAGCCTGTTTGCGTCCCCCGCTCTCAGTCCGCTGCCCCAGCAGGTCACTGCGTACAAGAAGGCTCCCGCCACCAGCCCACCACAGACTCATAGAACATCCTTGTACAGACGTCCGCTTTCTGAGGAAATAGTCTGCTCTGGCCCTTGTAGTGTGCCTCAGCGTGTTTAGACCCGTTCAGTTTATTGTCAATGTGTACTCCGAGATATTTGCAATCCTCAACCATGTCCACGTTGACCCCCCTGATGAAAACGGGGGTCACAAATATTACTGCATGGCCATTTGCATAGTAAATACAAAGGCATTCAATACAATGTTTTTCAAAATAATGAATTGGTTGTGTTTGCTTGCTTTAGCTGTTAGTAATAGAAACCCAGTGGAGAGACAGTGCCCAGTCATCATGTTGGGCCTCGTTTCCTGTTCCTCATACAGCTCTCTGCCTACAACAGCTGACAACACATACACACACACCACAGCCTGGTGTGTTCTCATAGCTGTTTGTAGCACATCCTACTGCCGTCAGTGCCTGGTGACTCCTTGATTAGCTGTTGTAGAATGGGACACACACACACACACACACACACACACACACACACACACACACACACACACACACACACACACACACACAGAGAGACAGCACACAGCCAGAGGGTAAATCTGGGTTATTGGTTTTTCCTGGTCAGACATGCTTTTATCAACACTGGCTGTGACTGCTTTATTGTGGAGCTGGGGAAGGGGATGGGGTTTGTGTGTCTGGGTTGAGGCCAGACCTGCGCCTGGTATTGAGCCTGTGGGCCGAAAACGACTCTCTCAATCTCCCAATGCTCTTTCATACATTTCCTTTACTTACCATATATCTCATACCCACACACACCACCTCACTCTCTCTCTCTCTCGCTCTCTCTCTCCCAGCCTAGTCCAGCGGGTGCAGTGGGGCTGGCAGGCTAACAGTATATTGAGTGGCTGTCTGGCTCTGCAGCCTGCTTGGCACAGGAAACGGAGGGCTTTACTATGGCTGCCCCCCCCCCCCATTCTCTCCCTGTACCCAACAATTTATTTTCTCCTTTTAACCTTCCTCTCTCTCTCTCTCTCTCTCTCTCTCTCTCATACAGTCATTCCATATGTTGTAGAGTGTGTGTGTGTGTGTGTGTGTGTGTGTGTGGGGGCGGGCGGTGTATGACAAAAACACTGCTGACTGTAGCACATCTCCTCCCACCACCACCACACAGATGCTGCTCTGTCTAGCTGTTATCTCCTAGTGTCCAGGCTGCTCTGTCTGGAGCTGTTATCTCCTGTCCAGGCTGCTCTGTCTGTTCTTGACCCAGAAGAGTGTTGTGGTTGGCAGGACTGGGAGGGACAGTCCAGCCCTCAGCTGCTAAAGCCCTGCTGACTCTTGCTTTGAATGGCTGCTGCTAAACTCAGCCTAGTCACCATTGTGAGCTGCAAGTATAGTGACCCAGCCAGTTGAACTCTGCGGGACCGAGGTCAAGTGTGTCTCCAGCTTCAAATTCCACGGAGTCCACATCTCCGAGAACCTCGACAACACCTCATCACTGGTCAAGAAGCCTCACCAGCTCCTCTTCTTCCTGAGGAGACCGAGGAAAGCCCACCTGTCTCCTCAGGTTCTCAAGAAGGAGTTAACTTGCCAGCACTGGTGTCCTCTCTTTACATGTGATACTCTCTTTGATTGGTCATGTTGAGTGCCACAGGATACACAACAGTATTATTGTACATGGCTCATACAGAATTATATGGGTAGACTATAGTTTGAGGTAGGTATTATGATTACAGTGCAAGGCAGTAGATGGGTATACATTGAGTATAGGCAGTGGAGTTCAGAGTTTGTACGTTTTTGGGCTGGGGGCTGTCACCATGGTACAGAGATCAGAGAGATGACACCTGAGCTGTTCCTGAGCCTGCTTGACCTGGAACAGATTCATATTGCGCCTCCCAGAGGGGAGGAGGACAAACAGTCGCATGATTGGGGTGAGTTGTCCCAGACTTTGATGCAGTTAGTGTGTATGCTTTATGGTGCACCGGTAGAAGTTCACCAGAATCAGAGGAGACGGGTGGACTTTCCTCAGTCTCCTCAGGAAGAAGACACGCTGGTGAGCCTGTGTGAATGTGTAACTACATGAGTACATTGCAGGGTGTCGCTGCTGAAAAAGATCAAGGCCATTCGGTCAAGATGATCTTGAGAATGAACTAAGGTTGTGAAACGGTGTAATAGCCACACACTGTTACTGTTCTAATTCTACTGTAGTTATTGTTGGGCAACCCCCCCCCCCCCCCCATCATACAGTAATTACATCTTGGCCTACATTGCTGACAGTCTATGCGGCATTCTTGTGGATCTTCTTGTAATGTAATCCATGGCTGGCCCATTAGCTACTCACTACTAGTGCCCACTAAGAACAGGACGGTGCAAACAAGTGTCGAGATAATTTCCAGTTAACGGAAGGAGCTGCTAGGCTACTAGACCATTAACACCCATGTGATCCTTCACCTCCTGTCAAGGGTCTTGTGCTTGAAGCCAAGAGGTCATATCTAGTATGGTGGGCAGTAGGGCTGTCTTAAATACTTCGAAGCTTCGTTCGATGGCACAAGCTTCGAACATTAAAAAAAAAATCTTAAGTTTAAAAAAAGAATAATAATAATAATTAATTTTTTTTTCAATTTTTTTTTTCTTCAAATTTTATATTTTATTAATTTTTACTTCTGTGTGTGTGTGCATGGTGCCATTGGGTGGGGCCGGGGGACAAATACACTGGAGGAAAGTAACCCAGCTCAGCACTGCCCAAATTATATCATCACTATTGCCTGTTTGAAGGATATCATCCTCAAACACATATACACCACCTACACGCCTATTCTCAGTCCTTGCCCCACAATGGTGGAATGAACTACCCAGCCCAGTTAGGACAGCCGAATCCCATCCAATCTTTCGCCGTCGACTAAAGACGCACTTCTTCAACCATTATCTGAAATAAAATTTAAAAAATAAAATAAAGAATAAATCGAACCCTAACTAACCTTACTGTCATGCACTTGTCCTAATAAACTAACCTACACTGTAACACGCAACACTTTGATGAATATTGTTACTCAGCTGATAGAGTTGTATCCTTCCAGATGACCTGTCGTACAGAACTTGTAAGTCGCTTTGGATAAAAGCGTCAGCTAAATGACTAAATGTAAATGTGAATGTAAATGCCTTGTAGAATTCCACACATAAGAAAGAAAGATACTGGGATGAATAAACAAAATAGGAAATAAAATGTAGAAATGCATGCAATACATAAATAAATATGAATCTCCATATATGAAATGGAACATTTAGAATGATAAGGTGCTACTGAGATGTTTGTGAGTTCTTTGTTTTTTTGTGGAAGTAGCCCTTCTTAAAAATGCATGAACATTCACTGATAATTGGTCTGTAGTGGAGTCTACAAGGTCTACATTGCCGGACCATGTAGAATCCGGACCTTGTAGACTGACATAATTCTGTGCATAGTTTAGTCTACACAGGCCATATTTCAAATAATCAAAATCTTACTTCATTCATCTTAAACATTCTTGATTTGGGGGATTGGTAGTTAGAAAAAGAAAGCAATACGCTTGGACCAGCACTCACAGATTTTGATTATTTAATGGCAGCCTGAAACAAACATGTTTCGGAACAATTTATGTTCCTTCCTCAGTGTTGATGGCTAGCAAATGTTCTCACCGACAATAATGTTTATATACCAAGCAAAGCAGGAAGTGACATCATCCACAGGTGTGTTGAGAGTTGCTATAAGGTCGAATTTGACCCAGGAAGTACTTTGATACCAAGAGTCCATTCTTAAGTCAAAATTACCACAATATAGAAATAATAAATGTAGATATAAAATATATAAACATACAATTGTTGTTATACTAGAAGCACAAATAAAACAAAAATAACATCTAGTATGTATGGCTAGATAGATGCACTCTAATGCCTTATTCTTTTTAAAGGGGAACAAACGGGAAAAAACAGGAAAAAAAGGAAAAAACATCACCACTTCGGTGTACTTGAGGTTGTTGGTCAACTCACCTCTAAACAGGTTGTTGGTCAACTCACCTCTAAACAGACCTTTAAATATACCTGAGACGTCTGTTCGAGAATATCTCTGTGTGAATGTCCGACAAAATTATATATATACAAAGTACATTCAAACTTATTACATAAGTATACCCGAAACTAAATTGCATATCTCTTACCCCTATTTTTATGGGCTAAAAATAGATATTTACTGACTTACTAAATTAAAAAATGTCCCTTGAGTGCCTCTGTTGACAGCCTTGCATCATTACATCAGACAATTGTATTTGGACTTGAAATATTCAAAATGGGGAAGGTCCTAAAATAAAAACGGGTAAACACTTTTTTTCCTTCGTGTAAATATAAAATATAAAAAAATAAATAAAATTATTAAACAAGAAACCCTTGGGTAAATAAGTCCGCCCTTTGGCGTAAAGTCAAACTCTTTTTTTGAGCCTCATAATAAAGAGGAAAAAACTACACCTGTTCGGTGTGTCTAAGGTTATTAGTCTTACGAATGGCTCTTTAAAATAGATCTATAGTCTAATCATTAATACTCCCTTGTATACTTGGATACTTGTTGCTTAAATAACCAGATGCCCTTATTTGTTGGGCTAAATGGATCTTACTCATATTTACTGAACCAGGCTCACCCTCCATACATCATTCTAAAGATACTAAAACATGACCTAATAATCGGCCTTAATGGGAAAGGTATTTAAAGGAAGCAGGTCAAAACGTTCTCTTCATTCATCCCTTTTGGTTCTATACAGTTAAAGAGGTGAATATAATAACACTCCCTTTGCAATAGTAGCTTATGCCTGTCACCTCCCCTGGCGGCCCTATGAACTAACTCTAGACCCATATAACGGAGATCTTTGACAGCATGCTTGCAAGTCATGAAGTGTCTAGCTACCGCAGATTTGACGTCTGAATTTCTGATTGAACACTTATGTTCACTGATTCTTAATTTGAATGGTCTCGTTGTTTTGCCTACATATGAAAAATCACAAGGACATTTCAGCAGGTATACTGTGTTGGAGGAATTGCAGGTAATACGTCCTTTAACCGGTATTTGGGGATTGGTAGTTCCCATGAAATCTGAAGTTGTTCAAACGACAACAGCGATCCACCTTGAATTAATGGCCTGTAGATTTAAGGTTTGGCGTGTAAAAATGATAGGTCTGCCCGCCATCTGGCGTGTAGTTCATATCGATACTCTTATTTTGAAAATCCTGTGCGGGTCTCATTTCCGCCCCAAGAGCAGCTCCAGTCATAATATCTGGGCTCCGGCAGCTAGCAACGTTCAGGTTCATATGATACTCTTATTTTGAAAAACCCTGTAGCAACTCCGCGAGTCATATGATATGACTCATATCCGCCCAGTCCGTGTTTCTGAAAGCAGAGCAGCGTTAACACAGCAGTGCGCCTAACGTCACGGTGACCAATTGCAGCCACTCTTATTGTCTGGGACCAAATACGGCCACGCCCAGGGAGCGAAATTAACTTTGACTCACCGGCCACTCGGCCAGTGGCGGGTAGATGGGACGAATCTACCCGCCAAGCATATTTCTTACCTGCCAAATTTTTTTTGATTAAAAAATATATATATATTTTATATATAACTTTTTTTTTAAATAAAATATATATTATATGATCATACTTGTAGTTGTATTATCTGCGAGACATCGCCACCACGCAATAAGTCAAAATGCTCGCTATCTGCAAACAGCTCCACTGTCTGTGTGTACTCTAGTAGCCTCCAGCTCCAAAAACGATTCTCCTGTGCTGCAGCGGGACCCTATACTAATACTCTACATTCAGCATGCAAGGATTCTCCGGCGCTGCAGCTGGACCCTATTGGTATAATGTTAGGGTTCTTTGGTCAAATCACATTCATAAAGCCCTCAGCTACAATACGCATTGAATCAATGTTATAAGACATTGATATCAGGAGCTATCTGTAGCTACTGCTAGCCCGCTAGGTAATGTTAAGACAATTTAGTTTACTGGGACATATAGATCTAACGTGAGCTAGCTAACGTGAGCTAGCTAACGAGGGAACGGAGGTATTATGCACTCGAGTCGACTATTGCTGGAGCATTTGTTGATATCAGTAGCTAGCCAGCTAGATACCGTTAGACAATGCCTCGTCATGTATTAAACTAAAAGTGAATAGTTGACTGGGTCATTGTTTAAACAGTAACGGTAGCTCATGGAGGTCCGGTCTAGACTAGAGCAGACTCCCTCTGTGTTGATACGAGCAGAAGCCAATAGTATCCCGCTGCAGGGCTGGGCAGATATGACTCGTTGCCACGGTTTCTTTCAAAATAAGAGTATCATACGAACCGAATGCTGCTAACTGCCGGAGCCATCGATATTATGACTGGAGCTGCGCTTGGAGCGGAAATGAGTATGTTGTCTAAAGGGGGACATATGGTACAATTTAAGATTCTAATGATAATCGGCATATAAAGGACAAGATAAAGCATCGTTAATTTGTAAGAAACCTCAATGAAAACGGCGCAGGGTGCTATTGTTATGAAAATGTGATAGAATCCTATAAAAATGTGGACGCATTTGGCCTACGTTCCGTTACACGTCCCGAAATAAGACCATGGTGTTTTTTTTCTTCTCACAACGGGTCAAGGGGAAAGGGAAATGGGGGGGCACTCTCCCCTTCCCTGTGTGTGTGTGTGCGTGCGTTTGGAAAGACGACGAAGTCACTAGTCAGGACTCAGGACAGGAGTATATTATAGTAAACTGAGGAAGTTTCAAGTTTCTTTAATAGTTGTCATACAGAAGTACAGAATACTTTCATACAAAATGCTTCTTACTGTTATGCTCCAGAGACTGTGCTAGACAAGATAGTATCAAATAACATAGTATAGCATGTAAATTAGAAGTAGAAAATGAGGTCACAGTGTTCAGTATAGACATATGTACAATGTTCGATGCAGAATAGACGTAACTGAGTTACCATATAATATACAATACTATGCAGTGTACTAATGTACAATACTATATAGTGCAAAGCAGAAATGGGATGAGGTACAATTTAGGTACAATTTACAGTAAGGTGTACGAGTACGAGTTGTAGTGCAATCCTTCATCAATAAATATAAAGTGTGGGGAGTGGGTGCTACAGTGTGTTTGTTTAAAGTGAGTGTGTGCTATAAAGTGTGGGGAGTGGGTGCTACAGTGTGTTTGTTTAAAGTGAGTGTGTGCGTGTGGATGTGTGTGCTATGTGCGTTTGATGGTTGTTGTGTAGTGTTCATTGTTCGTTGAGCAGCCTGATGGCCTGGGGATAGAAGCTTTTTCTGAGTCTTTCTGTGCTCACCTTGAGACTCCGGTATCGCTTGCCTGACCGCAGCAGTTCAAAGAGGCAGTTGTTCGGGTGACTGGAGTCTTTAATGATTCTCTTAGCCTTGCCCCTGCACCGCTTGTTGTAAATGTTCTGGAGGGTGGGGAGCCCCCCTCCAATTGTGCGTTCGGCTGAACGTGTCACTCTTTGTAGTCTGCTTCGGTCTTGTGCAGTGCTATTCCCAAACCAGGAGGTGATGTTGCCAGTCAGGATGCTCTCTATTGTACATGAGTAGAAGTTCTTAAGGATCTTCTGACTGACTTGTAACTTCCTTAGGCGCCTGAGGAAGTAGAGGCGTTGTCGTGCCTTCTTCACAACACTGTCAATGTGTGTGGTCCATGTCAAGTCCTCGGATATGTAGGCTCCGAGGTACTTAAAGCTGTTCACTCTCTCAACCGGTGCCCCGTCGATGCTGAGGGGGCTGTAGTCCTTGACCCCCGACCTCCTGAAGTCCACAATCATCTCCTTTTGTTTTGCTGACGTTCAGGGAGAGGCTGTTTTCCTGGCACCATCCCGCCAGGACCTTGACCTCTTCCAGGTAGGCCCTCTCGTCGTTGGCAGATATCAGGCCCACCACCACTGTGTCGTCAGTAGGCCTGCCGCAATAAGCAATAAATCGATTAATTGCAGCGATAATTAAAATTAATGCAATGATTTTGACGGGCGC
The DNA here is from genome assembly GCF_963971535.1 of Notolepis coatsorum. Classification (NCBI taxonomy): domain Eukaryota; kingdom Metazoa; phylum Chordata; class Actinopteri; order Aulopiformes; family Paralepididae; genus Notolepis; species Notolepis coatsorum. The sequence goes on from NC_140166.1 coordinate 196,480,086, forward strand.
GATTAATTGCTATTTGCGCGTTTGTTTTAATGAGGCGGAACCAGTACCCCTCGTCAGTCACTCTCCGTGTTGGGAGGCGGGCCGCTGGCTTTACTACAGAGCACGGCACAGGAGCTCCGTGGGGCACCGCCACATAGCTTAACTACATTTCTCAATAGTGTTGCTCCTTTTAACCAAGTAGCATTATTTGTAGTGTAACGTTAGCTATTTTTAGACCCAAGTAGTTACTCGCTACTGCCCGGAGAAACTGGACTGCTAAATAAAGATGAAAGATCGAGCGTTGATGCTCATTCAATGCTAACAACATTAGCTAAATAGCTAACAAACGAAATACAACGTATAGCATAGCTACAACACAGAATAACGTTAATACAATTACATGCATCATTGTTTACAATGAACGGGTAAGGCTAGTCAAAGGACTGGACACGGGGACAAGTTAAACATGAATTAATTTATTATAACAGGTAGTTTCGAGTCGTGCCTACGCACCACAGGGCTATTCTATTATATACGGATTTGATGCTTCCTCCTCATCGTTGATTGCCTGTAGTAGCTGCATCTAACATTAGTAGCTAACGTTAAAACTAACCTAAAGTTAGTTGTTCACCAACAATCTCAACATTTGTTTTATCATTAGCTCAAAAACACAGAACCGGACGAGACTAGTTGTCCGCTCATAGGTTCTGCTAGGATAATCACAACAATACTTCCGGTCCGGTCGGTGGGCTTCAAAATAAAAGTCTAAAACACCGGAAAAGACGGAGCGGTGGGCTTCAAAATAAAAGTCTAAAACACCGGAAAATATGTTTATTTTGTACAGCGTTTTCCTCCACGAGTACTCGAGTACATCATGTGATCAATCGATCTGGATTATTTTTGCCCATCCCTAGTTTATCCTGTGCTGAAGTCTCCATTCAAATAGAGATAGTATATATTTTGGTCTTTATTTGATTATTGTTTCACTGCCTTTTTATTTATTACGTTTCCAGTTTTTTCCTCACACTTTATTAACATTTTGTACATGGTACCACGGCGCAAGGTACATTAATAATACATGTACATGTTAAAAGGACACAAAAAGCCAGACAGAAGGCTTGTTTCCAGTTTCAGTTTGTTTTACAATAAACAATCAAACTGAGCATTTTTTTATTTAGGATATTTAAAATGTCTTCCAATGTTAAATAAAAGTTTATTGCACTTTGAAACGGTGTCCTTGCATTATTATGCTATTATCATTATATTAGTGAATTTTTAAAAGAAAATTGAGAACTTTTGGGAAATACATTTCTCCAAAAAAAAATCTCTAACCGGTCGCAATAATATTGCTTATCGCGATATTTTCGGCGGCAATTAATCGCCCAGCAAAATGTGTTATTGTGGCAGGCCTAGTCGTCAGCAAATTTGATGATTGTGTTGCTACTCCGCTGAGCCACACAGTCGTGTGTGTACAGGGAGTAGAGGAGGGGACTCAGAACACAGCCCTGGGGGGCCCCTATGTTGAGGGTGATGGATGAGGAGGTGCAGTTGCCTGCTCTCACCACCTGGGGTCTGCCCGTCAGGAAGTCCAAGACCCACTGGCAGAGGTCATAGTTCAAGCCCAGGTCCCTGAGCTTGGCTATGAGTTTGGAGGGGACTATGGTATTGAATGCCGAGCTGTAGTCGATGAATAGCATTCTCACATAGTTCCCCTTCCTCTTGTCCAGGTGAGGATTACTGAGGATGGACAGATAATGTTGATATTCAAATATAAAAAAGTTTCGAGAGGAGTGGAAGTTTGAAGACAGACCACTACAATATGATGCAGGGGTGGTGAGTTGAAACTGTGTGTCCCGACCCCACTTCTATGTTTCAATTAATTATTTGCATTTAAAACTATTAACGCTGACTCATTCCTTCAGTTCACTCAAAATTATACTAATATTCCTTATGTTGTTTATGATATTAATTGAAAATAGCATATGAGAGTATTGTATAGTAATAAAAACACATGGCGATATACTAAAAAGCTATTTCTAATTTTTGGCTGGTAAAAAATCTGCCCGGCTGGTAGTTTTTAAAATCTACCTTGGCTGGTAAGTCAAAAAGTTAAGTTTGTTCCCTGTTTGTGATGTCACAGTATGATGTCATAATAGGACATTCTAGAAAATTAGTGATGTCATAATAGAACATTCTAGAACATTAGTGTCACCCACACTAATTACAAGTGTGGTTCAGTCAACTACGACAAGCGGTTCAAAAGATACAAAAAGGGGGCGCGGCCTAAGGATCAAGATGAATAGACCACTGCTGCAACACTTCTGGGATTCTGAAATCGGGGAGGAGATTGCGGGGGGCGCAAATGAATGAATGTGGACGAGAGCCTTGACATTAAGTGATTGCAGATACGGCTGTGGGGGTGCTAGAGACATGATCGAATAGACTTGTATGCGCCTGACTCTCCTGAACACGGCGCGAGACATTCCTAATCGATCAGAACTAAATTGGCAGCGAAAAATACCGTTTTTAAGCATCTATTCCCCATGCACATGCGCAGATTGGCCACAGAGTGTGACGCAACGCACATCCACACTGGAATGTTCCATTAGAGGGGGTGTTGTGTTGTGAGAATGCTAAGATAGAATTAAATATACAGTAAAAGGAATACAGTACAAATATACAGAAGTCTACAGTAAGTGTAATATTGCACAGTGTTGTGCATTTATAATCAGTAGCTTAGGCTACATAGTAGGCTAATGACAGCCTATTCTAGTCTAGCAGGTGCTGGTATAGACTAGTAATGTTGATTTTCAGTCATCTATATCTAGGCAAAAAAATTCATGTCATATATGTCATATATTATACATCTATACCAGCACCTAGGTAGGTGTGTAGAGAAACACTGCCACCTACTGGCCTCCATCATATTTCTAAAACATGTCCAGAGCTTAAGTGTGTTACTATGTAACTGACATAAAAGTCATTGTGAGCCTTTCTATTTCTCACAGGACTCATTTTGAGAGGGGAAAAGAATGTGTAAGACAAAATCATGACCCTTGGAATTGTGTAGTTTCAGTATGCAATGAGCCGAATGAGAAATAGCTCACGTGACTTGACAATGTCAAGTTGACATGGTATACGAAAGCCAGCTGAATTAGCCAGGAAGTGACTGAGAATTAAAGTGAGAAGGAAGTGGTTTCTGCTTCACGCTGGCTTCTCGATAGATCCACCTGTTAGTTTTGCCTTCAGACACACAAATCCCTTCCTAAAGGCAATTGCATAAGCAGGGTATTTTGTCTCATGGGTATGTACTGTGTAACGTAATGCTGTGACAAATTCAAAGGGTTCAATCAATCAATCAAATCCTTTATTTAACCAGATAAGCATCATTGAGATTAAAATCTCTTTTTCAAGAGCGATCTGGCCAAGCAAGGCAGCAGAAAGTTTCAACATAAAAAAGAACATCACAATAAAATACAGATAAAAAAGGGTTGAGAGACTAGAGGCTTCGCAAGTGAGACTAGTTATGAAATAGGACTCTAAAGGAACATAGCTTATTTCTTTCTCACTAACTCCTCCTTTCTCACGAACTCCTCTCCTGAGTTTTTAGCCTGCTACTCGCTACTGGAGTGTACTATCTAGAAGTGTACTTCATTCATTGCTCTGAAGTGTACTATCTAGAAGTTCTCACTCATTGCTGACCTGTGTTAGAAGAACTGTAGTACTTGATAAATGTTAAATTGAAGTCTTGCTGGAGAAGCTTGTAAACAAGTGAGAAATAAACAACTAGGTCCCAAGTAAATAAAGAGATGGACAGATAAATAAATGTCCTGGTAAAAACAAAATGAATTAATACAAATTTGATCTAGGCTCAGGAGATGGCCGTAAGTAATCCGACCATTGGACCTGGTCTTCTCTTCCTTCCACGCAGGAGCAGATCCATGTGCCCGTGTACCACCCCACACCCAGCCAGGCTCGACTGGCCACCCAGCTGACCGAGGAGGAGCAGGTCCGCATCGCCCAGCGCATCGGGCTCATCCAGCACCTCCCCAAGGGCGTCTACGACCCGGGACAGGATGGCTCGGAGAAGAAGATCAGAGAGTGAGTGCACACTCACACAAACACTTCCATCTATTAGGTGGGGATCATGCATGCAGTGCATCATTACCAACAGAAAGGAAGGACAACTAGAGAACTCTTAGGAGATCAAAAACACCTTTATTGTCTTGCCAGGTCCTTGTTGGACATCAAATGCCTTTTATCTGACACATAAGTAAGAGTGCCTTGGTCTTTCAGAGTGCAACAGTTCTCCTTCTTTTCCTAGACCCTTCTTTTCAGAGTTCTTCTGAAAGGGTCTATATCTTTTAAACTTCAAATTCATGTAATTTTTTTGTTTTTAATTTCTTAATTTTTTTCTTAGGTATTTTTGTATAGAACAGGACAGGTGTGGGGGGGGGGATTAAATGACAAATCTAAGAGGGAGTTTCACCATAGTCGTCCTCTCATATAACGTCACGGTGACCAATCGCAGCCACTCTTATTGTCTGGGACCAAATACGGCCACGCCCCATTCCCAGTAAAAAGTGGGAATCTCTAGAATGGGTTTCGGGCGACGCTGTATACGGAAGTGACGATAGACAACACTTTCTGTTGTCAGTAGATGGCAGCATTGGTTTAAAATTAAAAGGTGAAAATGTTGAAAACTACATGGATACATTTCCCAAGATCCTTAGAACAGGTCACTGGGGTGCGGTTAGGTGGCCGAGCGGAGATTGCGTTCGTCACCAACCCCGGAGACAACCCCAGAGACAACCCACGGGGGTTGTCACCAGCTTGGCTGGCCGTTCACACTAATACAATTGGCTGTATTAGAGGGTGGGAGAAGCTGGCGGGGTGGGTCCGGGTCGTTGTAAACAGCGACTCCTACAGTTCGGTCGGGGCGCCTGCTAAGCGCGGATAGGACCTGAGGGGGATAGTGTGATCCTCCCACACGCTACGCCCTCTCAATGAGAATCCGCGCTGCCAGGTGAAAAGAAGCAGTGATTGGCTGGACGTGTGTCGGAGGAAGCACGTGGTAGCCTCCACTCTCCCAGATGATCTGACTGTGGGGGGTAAGTGCGCAGCGACCAGGAAGGGACTGGGAATTGGCATAACGACTAACATTGGGATGGGAGAAAATCGGAGGAAAATGGAGGGGGGAAAAGATCAATAAAAAAAAAAAACAGGTCACTGGTCTATTCTTCGCCGTGATCTGAATAGCGGTAAACTATTACTGCAACCTCGGTATAGCGACCGCGAATGGTAAACTAATTAATTATCTTAACAAAAGTGCGCTGGTAGCGTTACATATGTTGTCTAAAGGGGGACATATGGTACAATTTAAGATTTTAATGATAATCGGCATATAAAGGACAACATAAAGCATCGTTAATTTGTAAGAAACCTCAATGAAAATGGTAATATTCGCTATTGTTATGAAAATGTGCTAGAATCCTATAAAAATGTGGACGCATTTGGTCTACGATCCGTTATAGTGTATCTCAATATTACAATACAGTCCTCAACCTGGCTGTGTGTTCTCCCCGGTGCAGGTGTGTGATCTGCATGATGGACTTTGTGTACGGAGACCCCATCCGGTTCCTGCCCTGTATGCACATCTACCACATGGACTGTATAGACGACTGGCTGATGAGGTCCTTCACCTGCCCTTCCTGCATGGAGCCTGTGGACGCAGCGCTGCTCTCCTCCTACGAGACCAACTGACACACGCACACACGCACAAACTGACACATGTATCCCAAACACACACATTACATGTACAGATGCCCCCTCTGCTGGTAAATCTACCTACCCACACCAACCTTAGCCCATTCGCCATATTGCCCATTTCCCAACCCTCTCAACCCAGAGGCTGAGCCTGAAGGAGGAGGATGAAAGCCTCAATATTGGCTCGGTGTGATGATGATGATGTAAGCCAATATGATGAAGACTGCGAGCGGATGAGGAGAGGAGTGTTCCTCACTGGGCGGCCTGCTGGACAGGGCTCCCTGTGAGAGGAGGAGGAGGCGGAAAGAGAGGAGACAACATCCGCTTTTGTTTATATACTCATGATTCATGAACTCACACACACACCGTCATCAGGCTGTCATTTGGTGTGTGGACTGTAGCTGCCTGATGATTGGTTGAGATCAAGACCCCAGGGCCTCCCAGACATTTCAACACATGTTCCTCTATACAGAAACATGGTGCAGACTCTCATATCTCTGCTCCAAAGACGGCTTGAGATGCAGATGTTCGAGTAGGACTGCTAAATAAAGAGACTGCAGACATCTGCCAGAAACTAGCAGATGTCTTCTGCAGACATACAGTAGGCCTCCATGTGTCTTTTAGGTAAAGACCTACAGATCTGTATAGAAATTCAGTAGGCCTCTGGACAGAAGACCTACAGATCTGTATAGATTAGACATGCCTAATGTGTCTTCTAGACAAAGACCTACAGATCTGTATAGAGCTCATATGAGGAGAACATTGATCGATTGATGGTTGACTGTCCCGTGGCTTTGTGTAATCTGTTCTGTATCTGTTTTGTCAGTCACCATAAGGGCTCTGTTGATTCCATATTTACCAACAACACAAGATGAGAAACAGACGTGGTAAAATAGAGTATGTGCTTTCGCCACTAATATGCTATATAGTATATAGATGGCATACTATTGCTAAAAAGTAGGGATGCTCGATATTGGCTTTTTTACCGATATACCGATATTGTCCAACTCTTAATTTCCGATACCGATATCACATTTTAATGCCGATATCGGCCCATAATATCGGTAGGCCGATAATATCGGACATCATTTCTATAGAAATGTAAAAAAGAAAAAAAAAATTGAATACCGATATTTTCCGATATCACATTTTAATGCCGATATCGGCCGATAATAACGGTAGGCCGATAATATCGGACATCCCTACTAAAAAGCTATAAACTCCTCATGGCTTCTTGGTCCACAGTGTGGTCCTGAAATTATTGGCCAAAGCACATACAATTCTGTAAACAGGTTATCAAATGCATTATGCACATGCTATTCACACAAATCGAGATATATTTGCACTTCTTAATTGGCCATATTCACACAGTGGCCATTTTGCTCTTATGGCATGCTCAGGTTGGTTCCCACCCCAAGAACCATCCTGAGGAACCCACCTGAGGAACCCACCTCAGGAACCAACCTGAGCATGACATAAGAGCAAAATGGCCGCCATGTGAATATGGTCACTTGGGCTCACAAAAAGAGTTGAGCATATATGCATACAATACAGTACTTACTGTTTAAGTCATAGATGTTTGTCTCTCCCAGATGCACATTATCAATGATGTTTTTCAAACCTCCGCGATGGTTGCTATCGTCTGTCCAGAGAACGGCCCACTATTTGTAACTGGTGAAATATGAAACTTCATAATTGGTGCCCCCTAGTACTTACTGTTTAAGTCATAGATGTTTGTCTCTCCCAGATGCACATTATCAATGATGTTTTTCAAACCTCCGCGATGGTTGCTATCGTCTGTCCAAAGAACGGCCCACTATTTGTAACTGGTGAAATATGAAACTTCATAATTGGTGCCCCCTGTTAATTCAACATAGTACACAAGTATTGACACTTAAAATAACTGATTTTTTGCAGTCAAAAAGCATTAACCGCAGAGAGCATCCTGTTTTTTGTTTTAGTTTTTTTCTTTTTAAACAGGAAGCTAAACCTAAAACACTTTTTCTAAAAAGCTGGTTCTGGTTATGAGTATCGCTCATGAAAGGTTGAATATGAGATGTTTTTGTTGTTGTTGTTATTTTACGTGTGACTGAGTGGATGCACCTCATGTGAATTGAATTGGCACCCGCACCTCGCTGACGACGTTCCCTCGAGTTAGAAAGGCTTCATTCATAAAATGTGATATCCTATTGATTGCTCTTAACTTTGAAAATGTGATTTTATGTGCACTTCAGACAATGAAGTTTAGGCCTAATATATATCTACTAGATTTCCTCTCCATATTTTACAATATCTCAGTTCTCCCAGTTCACTATGACGAAAAGCACAAAAAGACATACAAATGTCCCATCTATATTTTCTTGCTCCCCGGTATTTCTTTCATTTGAGAGGGTCAATGATGATCATGCAGGAGGCCACATAGAGGGTAGTAAAGTATCACTCATCTGCATAGAAGACATGATTACAGTGATCCGACAGAAGGTTTGAAAACAGGACTCTAGTAGTGGTATGCGCGTGGGTGGGTGTGTTTGTTTTTAGAGAGAGCGAGATCGCTGGGGAAATTGCAGTAAGCACCTTGGTTTTTGCACATTACTTTTCTCTCTTGCGTTGTACATTTATCTCCAACAAAATGGAGCTCCATTGCCTTAGGTCACGTGTGTTTGTGTGTGTGTGTGTGTGTAGGAGGGTTGCTATCTGCCGCTGAAGTGTGGAGAGAACAGTCCCACTAGAGAGAGAACAAAGGCTATGATACACATCTTAATGTAGATTGGAAATGTTGCTGGCAATATGAATCATGACTTGAGTAGTTGGGACAAAAATAAATCAATGGGGGCAACATTATGCGTTCTGAAGAACGTGTGTTGTGAAAGTCTCCCCCGCCATCTACGTCGTCTAAAATGTTTAATGGAAGTGATTGTATCGTGGCTTTTTAACCTGGTTTTTCCGGCAGATCCTCTACTTTTCTCCTAGATGTTTGCACCTACCACCACTACTAGTGGACTGGAAACCAGCAGACCGCTGAGAAGACCGGCATTCATCATACCACAGCACATAGTTACACTGCAGTGCCCGTCAGTCAGCGAGGGTGAAGCGGCTTTCCAGATGTTTATCTTGGCAACAGTCCTGTGGTGTGTGTGGGTGAAGAAGTGGTCAAGTGCAGACCTCTTTGAAGAATGGGATCTTGTATTGACCCAAAAAGGCAGGGTGGGACTAGCAAGGGACTGTACGGATCCAGAAAGGTCAAGTAACAATGTGATTATGTATGTATCTATCATAGCTCCCCAAATCATCTTAAAGGGAATTGGAAATACTATAAATCAAAGGGATTATTAAAAATGTATAGATTTTATTTGTCCTCATGGTAAATTACCATAGAATATAATTAGCTACTGGACACTGGTGCAACAAAGTCAAGGTTTTCATACCAGCTCTGGTTATACATGCACAATGGTGGTCCCAACGTTGACAATGTAAACAAAATGACCTAAACATGTAGTGAACTTGCCAGATGTTTCCAATCCAAACAGTGGATGACTAGATGTATGGCAGCGCCATAAGAAAAATTGCTTAAAATTAGGCTACATAAATTTGTGCACCAGTTTCCTATTAAATGTATTGTGCTTATTTGCAAATATAACCTGAAAATATAAATCCATTTCTAATGAACCCTTGAATTTCTAGTGTTACCAATTCTGCGGTTTAAAGGACATTTGAACTAAAACAGGATTCATGTTATTCCACAAGAAATCCCTCCCAAAGCTAGAACCTAGAATACCAAATATTTCTAATGACCTAACCTGACTGACCTCAAACTCTGTTCTCTTTTCTTGATCTTCCAATCACAACTGTTGCTTCCCTCAAAGTTTGTCCAAGAATAAGAAAAGAAGGCGGGTTTGAGATGGCTCAATTCAGGCACTGCTCCTGAGTGGGAGGTAGACTTTGTGGACTCATAGAATACTTGTTTGAGCTTTTACACATAACCAAGATGAATATTTTATCACAGTATTGCTAACGGCTCTAAACAATAAAATGTATTCGTATCCCCAGGTCACCCAGGATAATCTGATGGTAAGTATCTGGAAAATGGAGTGTTGCTTGATGACCTCAAAGATACGATTCAAGGCTCTCATTTCTAGCTTTAGAAGAGTTGCTTGTGTAAACAAATGAACACTAAACTGACCAACATAATAGAAATTATGTCGATTCTGTTTTAGGATCGACCCCCCCCCCCTCCATTAATTACTGGGTTGGACAGCAAGGTCTGCTGATATGTATGGTGTATGTATGTGTGTTGGTATGTTTGTGTATGGATGCTTGTGAGAATTGTCCTTGTTTGTAAACACATGCATATGATATGTACTACAGGCAAATAATAAATAGACTGCTATGGAACATTGCTGCATGTTTGTGATTAATTTCCTCTTTGGACCTATGTTGCAATATGATGACGTGGAAATTAAGTAAGTGTTTTTTAAGTGCTGTGATTAACCCTTTCACTACCACACTACAGAAGGTTAACCCGTTCATTACCACACTACAGACGGTTAACTAGTGGTAGTGAAAGGGTTAACCTGTAGTGTGGTTGTGAAAGGGTTAGCCCTTTGTCGTGTGGCAGTGAAATGGTTAAGTAAACTTTTGAGGTACTTGAACTTTATGTATTTACATTTTAGGGAACTTTGTACTTTTTACTCCACTGCATTTATCTGAACCCATCAGTTACTATTAACTTTGAAGAAAAAGGGTGGCTAGGTGGTGCAGTGGTTCGAATCCAGCTCCACATTGTTTTCAGTTTGGCTGGTCGTCCGTACTAATACAATTGGCAGTATTAGGGGGTAGGAAAGCTGATGGGTGGGTCCTGGGCGTTGTAAACAGAAAAATACTCCTACAGTTCGGTCGGGGCGCCTGCTCAGCGAAGGAAGGATCTGGAGGGAGGTAGTGTGACCTTCACACGTTACACTCTCCCAGTGAGAATGCGCTGCCAGGCTGGCTGCCGGCTGGTTGCGCATGTGTCAGAGGATAGCATGTGATAGTCTCCGGCCTCCCGGACCAACAGTAGGGGGGGTGCGCAACAACCAGGAACGACTAAAACAGTGGGATGGGAGAAAAAAGTCGAGGAAAAAAATTAAAAACTTTGAAGACAAATATTTTGCATAGAAAACATTGCAAACAATTTATGATTATGTACTTTTAAATTTGAAGCCTGCCAACTTCAAGAGAATGTGATCAGAGGCAGCATAACCACATACCACTTAGAGGTCAATGGTTTGAGGTAAACGGTACCCTGCCTACACGACCAAGGTACCCATGTACATGTCAAAATACTTCCCAAAGGTCAGTGAATACCACGATCACAACACCAGAGGGAGCTCCACAAATCATGTTAAACCCAGATTCGGCTCAAACAAGGGACTAAACACGTTTAGCAATTATGCCACATCAATGTGGAACGCCCTACCCAAAGCTGTTCATTCATTACGCCTTAGGCTATATATATAGCCTACGGCGTAATGAATGAACGCAGTATAGGCTCACTATTACATTAATGACTTGTTTCATTAGGATCTAGTAGACACCACACACATGCTCTGCCCCACGCACAGCACAGGCACAGTCCGCATACATACAGACTGTACCCACACTGCAGTGCACGTAGGGCAGAGCACACATATACAGCATCCACCAAATCCCAATGAAACAAGTAACCAGAATATATCAAGCCTATACCGTTCACTCATCAGACATGGGGGACCCTGATGTAAACAAGACGAAAGTCTTTCTCTGGTCTGCATCCCCTTAACAATTGTATGTATTGAGCTGTACTGTACTGTACCCATTCTGCAATCTGTTAATAAACTTTTCAATCAATCAATCAATCAATCAATCAGACACGTAGGCCATACTGGTGCACACAAGACTTGTTATGGAATATTAATGCAGTCTATTTCCACCGATTAGCTTTAGTTCTTATTTATTTATTTATCCACTGTCATTTCAGTGTTGGTGTATAGGCTATATAGTGTATTTCAATATAAGTTTAATTGATTAATGATATATTCGAAGGAATGCAGGTTTATATCAAACAAAGGTCTGTCCCATTGTATACCATTAAACCAGATATGTAACAAATAAGAAATACAAATTCCACAGAAGGCATTAAATAATTATAATTTTCAATCATTTCACAATAATTGCATAATTGTGTTTGAATATAAAGTAATTATACATTTGTCCAAAATAGCTGGTTCAAATATGGTTAATCCAGCTGCCCTGTGATCAGATGAATCCATATTATTTATTTTTCCGACATCAAATGCGTAATTTCTTATAGTACAAATATTGTCATATTTATTTTAATTATGATTAAGTAATTAATTCCAAGGAGGCCTGTAGCGTTGACATGAAGGAATCACTATGAGAACACAGTCTGTCAAGTTAATAAAATGTTCAATTAGTCAATCAATCATAAATGTGCTCCTCAGCACTCTTAAATCTGCTCTCAGCCACGCTCAAATCTGATCTCAGGAAAATTTGGGAAATCGCGCTACCAGCCCTAATATGTCTTAAATGGGCAGAAATCTGCCTAAGAGGACATTTTTTGTCGTAAATCCATTCGGGAATGAGACCCAATGGTTCAATCAACATGAAGTATATAGCATACAAAGAATCACTGTTTGAATCAATCCCTTCATCAATATTGAGAAAGAAATATGAAGGAAAGCAGAATTATTGCTCTATTTAAAAGAATATATATAAAGGAATGATATTAGCAAATTGTTCGTCTTTAAAAAAAATAATTATCATGTTTGAAATAAAGATTCATTCATTCATTCATATTCTTCCTCAATCATCATCTTCTTCTTCCTCTTCTCCACTGTCCATGTCCTCCATCTCGTCCTCCACTGAGACTCGCTGCTCTAAGATCGCTTTACGTTTCCGGTCCAGCTCCTGTTGCCGAGGGGGGTCCAGCTCCTCGGTTATATCTTTTCCACTGGGGTATTCTCTCTGTGTCTCTGGTAGAACAGAAGGGGTGTATTCTTCCCCTGCAAACTTCACCCCCCACCCGATGTATATGTTCTCGAACTTCCTAAACCAAAAAAAGATATTTGTCTTTGAACTCCGATATACCTACAGTGTACCAACAAGATATGAAACGATAACAACTTCAGAAAATGTGAATTCTGCTCCTTTTCCTTACTTTCCGCAAGCATAGGCATGCGCCCCTGGCCAGAGGTTGGAACGCAGTACAGCGATTGCATGCTGAGAGGTCAGGGTGGTGGACATCGTTGAAGTCCAGGGAGGGGTGATCAACAGCTCTGAAAGTCACACAAAGTAAACCCCCATGAACATGCTGCCCCCGAGCACCCACTGCCAGGAGAGCACCCACTGCCAGGAGAGCACCCACTGCCAGGAGAGCACCCACTGCCAGGAGAGCACCCACTGCCAGAGAGCACCCACTGCCAGAGAGCACCCACTGCCAGAGAGCACCCACTGCCAGGAGAGCACCCACTGCCAGAGAGCACCCACTGCCAGGAGAGCACCCACTGCCAGGAGAGCACCCACTGCCAGGAGAGCACCCACAGCCAGGAGAGCACCCACAGCCAGGAGAGCACCCACAGCCAGGAGAGCACCCACTGCCAGGAGAGCACCCACTGCCAGGAGAGCACCCACAGCCAGGAGAGCACCCACTGCCAGGAGAGCACCCACAGCCAGGAGAGCACCCACTGCCAGGAGAGCACCCACAGCCAGGAGAGCACCCACTGCCAGGAGAGCACCCACTGCCAGGAGAGCACCCACTGCCAGGAGAGCACCCACTGCCAGGAGAGCAATGCAAACGTCCAGAGACTGACCTGCGTCCTCAGAGAGGGGGGTGAGGAGGTGTGGCCCCACCTCTGGATCAGGCTTGTCTGGTTCCTCCTCCTCCTCCTTCTCCTCCTCCTCCTCCTCCTCATCTCCCTCGTCCTCCGCATGATCCTCAGGCTTCGCAGCGAGGTTCACCCAAGTGCAGCGGCCCTAGAGGAGGTATTTACAATTAAAGAACAGTAGATTTAAAGATACCAAGATACAAGATATTTAAAGATACAAAGAGCATCGTCTGTCATCACACAGGCCTGACCACCTATCACAGCAGAAAATCCTGCTAATTGTTTGGTGCACACACACACACACACATGTTTTCCCACTTGATCCCGCCTCCTTCCAACAGTTTTTAGATCTATAATGAATTGGCTATAATACTATGGTTGACCTTATTGCTGATATAGAATTTCTTTCCTCTCAATACATTGTATGGGAATAATGTTGTTTTGAAGGAATCTGTAACTATACCTGTATAGGCGACATGATAATCTGTAGGCTATATGATAATCTGTAACTATACCTGTATAGGCGACATGATAATCTGTAGGCTATATGATAATCTGTAACTATACCTGTATAGGCGACATGATAATCTGTAACTATACCTGTTGGTAGGCTACATGATAATCTGTAACTATACCTGTTGGTAAATATACATGATCATCTGTAACTATACCTGTTGGTAGGCTACATGATCATCTGTAACTATACCTGTTGATAGGCTACATGATAATCTGTAACTATACCTGTTGGTAAATATACATGATCATCTGTAACTATACCTGTTGGTAGGCTACATGATAATCCGTAACTATACCTGTTGGTAGGCTACATGATAATCGGATGTATGATTATTAAAACGGCTGAAGATCATTTATTTGTATTGGATGTAAACATTAAGGCCAATAAAAGGAGCTGGAAAGCTTAATCCTGTTTATTGCCTCATAATTTCAGATTCAGATTCACATTCAGATTACTTTATTCATTATTGTCCATTAGATTAGATTGTCGCATTACAATGGAAATTCATCGTTGGCACTGGCATGAGTCAAAGCACACTATACAACAATGCACAATAATTATACATTGAGGTAAGATCAAATCTTAAAGTGACCAAGTATAGCCGCAATTAAAAGTGAGTGTTCCTCCACTGGCAAGCAAAGCTGTCATGACCTTCACAATACACAACCACAACAGGGTGAGTTATCGTGGCCTCGTCCAGAGGTTCACCTGTTGCAGGATGTGCCGACCATGATGCACCCAGTTGGACAGCTGCCCGACCATTGTACGGACCGGAATGCCGTTGAATTCAGGATTCTCCTCGTAGTTCTCGCGGGGTGCCTCATCTTCCTCCTCGTCTTCTTCTTCCTCCCCAAAGTAGTAAAACCCCCGGGGGCTGACTTGAGTGCCGGCGGAGATGCGGGCGATCTGTGCTCTCAGATAGTTGGCTTCACTTCCAGGGAAAGGAGGATAGCTGACAATGGGGGCATCCAGTCTGCCGGTGAAGAATCTGCGGATCTGGCGAGCCACGTTGATCTGTGCAGGTGTGACGGAGGGCAGTTTGACCCAGGGAAGGCCAGGCTCTTTGCACACATAGTAAACACACTTATTTACACCTGTGCCATTGGGCTCCTTTGGCACCACAGGTGGTGGCTTGTAGGTCGGTTGTGGGAGAGGATGAATCTAAAAAAAAAGATTCAAGATCATCAGACATGGCAACAATGCAAATACAAAATCAGGGTTTTATGCCAAAAAGTGTATTTGTTCAAATGTATTATTCAATCTGCTAAGTAAAGACTTGCCTCTTCCACCGCCTTGTTCTCTTCGTCACCGTCATCCCGAGTCTCTATCTCTCTTTCTCCGTCCTCTGGTGTGTCTTCATCACCCTCCTCCTCCTCCTCCTCCTCCTCCTCCTCCCCATCCATGCACTCACCCTCAGCAACGAGATAGTTGCTTTCTGTTCCCAGAATCTTGCCCCAGAGTCTGCAGCCCTGCAGGGGCGTGGAGTCCACAAGTTGCCTGAGAGCCAGGAACACCCTCTGCATCTCCAGCCGGCCCAAGCCAACTCCAGCCTGCTCAAAGTAAAAGCCAATCTCACTCACATTGGGGAGGTGGTTGGCTTCAACCTGATAAAAGACAAGACACAAATAATATTACAATGAATATATTGCAACTTATAGTTAGTTCCAACCAAGTAATTTGATTAGACAAGAGCCATTCCACAAGTTATATTCGTTGTTAATATTCAGTATAACAGCACTGGGACTTTTAATTATATGTATCACTCCGCCACACAGGTGTTCTATTAAAACCGGGAAACACATTTGTGTGTATGCAGGCTATATAATGTATTATTAGCAGGCGGTTTAGGTCTAAGTGGGTTAATAATCGTTAATTAGGCAACGGTCCAGGTTCAAGAGCGCAGCTGTGGAACTATTGTTGGCGGAGCTAAATAAATGATTAAATAAACAAACAAATCATAATCTGTTGTCGTTTATTATAAATTGTGATTATATAACTGTTGTATAAAAGCAATATCACGCTAGAGGTCGTGCTGTTATACTGCATTTCAGCACTAGACTGAATATCAGCACTTCATTATACTCATAATAACCATGGGACAACTGTGATCGACACAGTTGCCATGCAACGTTAACATGAGTGTGGGTGCATCATGGCTACCAGTTCATCCTCTTGGTCCGCCTCTTCCTGCACCGCCCGGGAAAACAACACCTGCTGCTGCTCGGCAGACAGCTCTGCGGCTGGAGAGAGCGGCACGTTTCTCAGAGTACTCTGCTTGTCTTCAAGGTACCCCCTCTTCACGTCAAGGCTCATGTCCTCAATCACATCCACCACATTTTGTGGACGTTCGTCCATCACCTTGACCAGTAACTGTGTAAGGTGGTCATAGCTGTAACATGAAATATTGGGACTGTTAAACAGTGAGCACATCATGGTACCAAAGCACCTCAAAGGCACTAAAAACAAGATTACAAACATCACAAAACAGACTGGTCAGACTACTGCTTGACCTTACTCCTAAAACCCACCCCTGTCCATTTTGACAACCTACCCATTCTGGAATCTGTTCACTACGCAAAAATGCGTAGCTGAGAGGTTAACTTAATGCAAATGTTATGTTAACAGCGGCCCATGATCTGTCAGCAAGCAAACTATGACGTTGACTCTCATTATAAGTAGCTAGGCTGGTAAAGCTATGCCTCCTAAAGTGTGCAAACGGAAGTACAGGAAGTACCGGCTACAGGCTTTCCGGTTTCGACAAAACAATTATAGAAACATGTGAAGTGCACAATATTTCCTCGTTTAAGCCACTGCAATTGCTTTGCCTGAAGAATTTACTACATGACCGGGACGTTCTAGCTTGTTTGCCGACAGGATTCGGGAAAAGTTTGGTCCGTTCGGAGGCAGCTTCCAGGGGAAGTACATACACCGGAAATTCTACCCCATACACACTTTCGGCCGTAGTGCTTTACCAGGCTTTATCCCATGGATGAGATAAAACAGGTTACATTATAGCTACTGGTTCCCGGGTGTATGATGCACCATATGACCAAGACAAATCCCTTATATTTTCAAGCTTACTTGGCAATAAAGACTGTTCTGTGGTATGTAGGCTACGCGATTGCAGGCAAATTAACATGAAATTAACTTTAGATTTCTGGGGCGATGGGACGGTACGTCATTTTTAACTAAACATAAAACCCGGGCCACTTATTTGTCAAACACTTACCACGATGTTGTTGAAATGGTCCAACTTCTAAAAATAATTAAATGGAGAGGTTTTACGTTTTAATCAAGATGTCAGCCCCCGGTAAACAGACAAACTCTCCATTGAAATTGTGAGAACTTGGCTGTGATATGAAGCAAGCAAAGCTTAGCGTACAGCTACAGCCGGGAACCTGCAAATATTGTAACGGTTGAACTATAGCCAGAACCCAGATGCAGACACAAACATATAACACAAATAAATATTACAAAAATAGATCACATACTTACAGGTTAAGGTTACTTTGTGTGCTATTTTTCAGCATAAAAGCCTTGTAGCAGGCCGCTGCCTTCTCCCTTTGATGATTCATCTCTTGATTTTCTACGTTAGATCCTGTCACTAACCACCAAAAACAGTAAAGTATTCACAATTCTACTTGCAGTGGGTAAGACCGACTTGAACATGCACAGAACCTCCGTTACAGACGGTATCCTACAAATGTTGCAGGCACTGGGTGCTAGGTTGCTATGGTAAACAGCACGGTTGCTAAGCAAACTTCAAAGGAGAAAACCAAACCATGAAATGGATGTTCATGGATCAGGGGCATTTTGGTTCAATTCAAGGGGTCTAGAAAGAGATTGGATAACAACCTTGGTTTAGAAATGTTCAGTTATTTTATTATACAAGTTGTTTTAGTTTAGATAGATAGATTCATATAGAATAATTGGAATTAGGATAACATTTCACTCATATTTATTTCAGATGTTTCCCGAAAATAGATCTCCCATGTTATTTGTATTTCTATAATATTGTATAGTTCTGTTTTTATTTGATTTGTGAATACGAAGAGTTACTCCTTAAACTGAGCACCAGAGACCAGACTCTAGCGATGATGTCATGAATAGTGGAACTATTCTCCTAGGACACTATGACAGTAACCATGGTGATATGGGTACATTTTCTGATTCAAAGCATACGCTCTACATTTGAATACTGTAAAACCTATTTGGATGTAATAATAATAATAATAATAATAATAATAATAATACATTCGATTTATAATGCACTCTATATCTGGAAACCAAGTCTCAGAGTGCTACAGAGTAAAAACAGACTTTAAAAACATTAGGCAATTAAAGAAACAAGACATAAAGCATAAAAAAGGGATAAAACACACAAGGCATGTATAAAAAGGTTAAAACTAAGGGAAGGCTTTCGTGAAGAGGTATGTTTTAAGTTCTCTTTTAAAGGAAGCAGCGGTCTGTGGTGCTCTGAGGTAGTCAGGGAGGGCATTCCATAGGCGAGGAGCAGCCGAGCAGAAGGAGCTTGGTCCTGGGGGGAAGGAGGCGGTTTGTGTTGGCGGAGCGAAGGTTACAGGTGGAGGGTTCTGGGGTGAGGAGATCTTTGAGGTAGGGGGGAGCATTTCCGTGGATGCATTGATGGGTCAGAAGGGATATTTTGTATTCAGTCCGGGTGGTGATGGGGAGCCAGTGAAGTGAGTGGAGGATGGGTGTGATGTGGTCGTACTTACGCACTCTCATCAGGATCCTAGCAGCGCTGTTCTGGATGTATTGGAGCCTCTGGAGACTCTTGCTAGGAATCCCGATGAGAAGTGCGTTACAGTAATCCAGCCTGGAGGAGACAAAGGCGTGGACCAGTTTTTCAGCACCTGGGAGGGTGAGTGTGGAATGGATCTTTTAAATGTTCCTGAGGTGGAAAAAGGAGGTTTTGCAAATGTGTTTGATGTGGGTCTCGAAATTTAGGTGGGGGTACATTTTTACACCAAGGTTGGTGACGGTGGATGAGAGGGGAAGGTCATGGCCTGAGAAGGAGATGCTGGTGATGGGGGAAGTTTGGATCTGGTGGGGGGTACCAATGAGGATGGCTTGTTTTTGAGCTGTTTAACTGTAGGAAGTTTGATTTCATCCACGACTTTATCTCCTCCAGGCAGGAAGTGAGGGTGGATGATGTGGATGATGATGGCAGGGCTGCAGATGATGGGGGAGAGTCCGTTTTAATGTATAGTTGTGTGTCATCAACGTAGCAATGGAAAGAGATGCCATGCTGGCTGATGACAGAGCCAAGGGGGAGCATGTAGAGGGTAAATAGGGTGGGGCCGAGGACTGATCCTTGTGGGACACCACAGGTGACATGATGGGTGTCAGACCTTGCCTCTCCCAAGGAGACATACTCCGTTCTCCCGGTGAGGTAAGAGCTGAACCAATCAAGGACAGAGTCTGATAGTCTGACGGTCGAGGAGGATGTCATGATCGACGGTGTCGAAAGCTGCTGTGAGGTCAAGGAGGATGAGGAGGGAAGGAGAGCCAGCGTCAGCTGTCATCAGTAGGTCGTTGGTGAACCTGACCAGGTTTAACAAGATTATTCTTTGCAGAGTTGAATCAGTTGAATTTTGATCCAGCACCCATCCTGTTGTGTGTCTTTCTTATCATTTCTTATTTAACAAGATTATTCCCCCATCACTTGACAACAACCAGGAAGTTTAGGGACCCTGGGAAGAAGTCATCTCTACGCCCTGCTCCCTACTTGGTAACTCCAGTGACATTCCCACTCTCGGTACTGCCCAGCAGCAACCAAGGGCATTTACACATTACTTGGTCCCGGTATATGGCACAAGGGCTGAATCACACCATATCCTGGGTGTGAAGTTCAAGGGCATTGGTTTGAGATTAGATTCAAATTCAATGTCATTATACAGCACAAGTACAGTACAACAAAAATAAGTTTTAACATCCAACCAGAGTGCAAATGTAACAGTAAAGTACAATATACAATGTAGGCTACAGGTGATTAAACTGGATATAGAAAATATATAAATTTGTATTACTGACTGAGTAATACTCAGTATACGGTGGCACGGTGGTGTAGTGGTTAACACTGTCGCCTCACAGCTAGAAGGTCCAGGGTTCGATTCCCGCTTGGGGACCAGGTGGCCGGGTTGCCAGGTACCCAGGTGGAGTTTGCATGTTCTCCCCGTGCTCGCAAGGGTTTCCCCTCCTGATAAGATAAACCCAATGGAAAAACATGCACAACAGATTGCTAACGCTGTCGCATTCCCTGACGAAAACGGACTGACTGATAATTATAAAGCCATGTACTCCGCAATGTACTGCGCAGTGTCCATTCTGTGGTAGATTAGAGCCAGGTCGTGAGGTGTGTCGCCCTGGAGGTTGCCCATTTCAGGGTTTGTAGTACAACCCATTAGCAGCTGGACCACCTCCAGGTGGCCCTCTCTTGCGGCCAGGTGCAATGGAAGGTTCCCGCGGTCGTCCAAAAGATTCACATCTGCTCCGTGGTCAACCAGCACGCGCACTGTGTCCGCATGACCGCCGCGTGCAGCATCGTGTGTAACGGTGAGGCTGAGGACGGAATCTCGCATGTCGGGAATAGCTCCCGCTCTAAGCAAAGCTTCAGCAACGGCCGGGCTGCCTAGTTTCACCACCTATGAGAAGAGGGAGAGGAACAAGAAGAAGCTATAACCAAATTCAAAGCCTATTTTCAACATTTATGAAGCCTTGGCCTATGAGGGGTATGCATGCTTACCAACTGTCTCGCCTGTTTTATCACCGATATCTAAGAAGGGAGATCCCCCCTTGAACGGCCCTTCTGGTTTCTCTCCTCCACATTGCCTGTGGTGAATTTTTTCCTATTACTTGGTTTTAACTGTGTGGTTTTAGGTGACTTCAATGTCAATTGGGACAGTAAACAGGCTAGAAAGAACTTAAAACAATCCATGGATGCCCACAGCTTTGAACAAATAATCAAACAGCCAACTAGAATTACCAAAACCTCCCAGACCAAAATAGACCTAGTTTTCACCAACCAACCGGATAGAATCACTAAGACCAACAACATGTTGACCGGTATATCTGACCACAATTTCATCTGTTTCACCAGGAAACTCAATAAAACTCGCTTTCTAAAAACATCCAAAAAAATCTGCCACCTCATCAAACTACATCCCAAAAAACCTGCAACAGAGCTTTGAGGATGCAGTGAAAAAGCTTGACTGGTAGGAAATACTATCCTCAATACCACAGAAATACTGCACCCTCTTCACAGCAAAAATCAAGGAGACGATGGCCTCCTTCTCTAGGAAGGGGAGCCAAAAAGTCAAAAAACAAACCCACCTCCCATGGCTAGATCACAGCTGCAGACAGCAATTGAAAGACAGGGACTCATTCCTCAAACAGAGCTTAAAGTCTGGACTGTCTATCGACAGACAGAGATTCACGCATGCTAGGAACAAGGTCACACAGACCCTCAGAAAGGCCAAAGCAAACTTCTTTATTAGTATAATTGAAGCAGGAAAAGGGAACGGCAAATAAAATCTGGCAAACCTTGAATAAACTCCTAGGCAAACACCACAATCGGGAAAAAGACCCCCTAGAACTGAATGTGAATGACATACTAGTTAAAGACCCCACAGTACTGGCCTGCACCCTCAACGAACACTTTTTAAATAGTGTTCTAGACAGCACCAAACACTTTGCCCCCTCCAGTATCCTACCAAACCCAGTAACCAACACCCAGCACCTCTTTGAACTGGAGGAGATAACAGAGCCTGAAGTGAAAAAGATCATTCTGGCTCTGAAAGGCTCCAAAGCCAAGGACGCCTACGGGCTCGACACTGATTTCCTCAAAACATACTCTGATGCACTCATTAAACCCATCACTCTACTAGTGAATCAATCAATCACCTCCAGGGAAGTTCCATCATCCTGGAAGAAGGCCACGGTGACCCCTATCTTTAAATCTGGCAACAAGGCACTGGTGACCAATTATAGGCCCATCAGTATACTTCCTGTCATATCCAAAGTTGCAGAGAAGTGGGTGTCGAATCTCATGACTAAACATCTCGACTTGGGCCCCACCCCACTTAACCCAATGCAGTTTGGATTCCGTGCCCTTCAGTCAACAGAGTCAGCCAACTGTCTGTTTGTTGAAAAGGTCAAGAGTGCACTAGATAGCAACAAGTATGTTGGTGCTGTCTTCTTAGACCTTAGCAAGGCTTTCGACTGTGTCAACCATAATATCCTCCTAACCAAACTAACTCACTTCAATTTCTCAGCTGCTACAATAGAGTGGTTTAGATTCTACTTATCAAACCGAAAACAATGTGTCACGGTCAATGGCGCCAAGTCCCCATATCTAGACAACCCTGTAGGTGTCCCTCAGGGATCAATCCTTGGGCCCCTGCTATTCTCCCTGTATATCAATGACCTGCCAAATGTGTGTCCCGAACTCAATGTACAGATGTATGCCGATGACGCAGTCATCTACACACAGGGCAAGGACATAGAGTTGATTACATCTAGGCTCACACTAGACAAGGTACAATGCTGGCTAAACAGCACCTGTCTCCTACTTAATGCGAAAAAGACTGTGTGCATGTTCTTTAGCAAGCGTCCAGAAACCATCAAGCGGTCAAATGTGTTCCTGAGCAGGCACGTGCACACATAGAGGCCAAGAGGTGCTTGAGCACCTGCCTTTTTGAGCCTCATCAAAAAAGTGTGCCTTTTTTTTTTTTACCGTTACGCATATAGACTGCTCTTCCAACTGAAAAATGTCAGGATAGAATCAAAATATTAGGTAAAGAGAGAGAGATGCCCCATATTCCATTGCAGTTTGCACGGCATCCTCAGCGTGCCTCTCCGCGGTCAGGGCCACCTCAGGGGGTGTGCGAGCAGTGCGGTCGCACAGGGCCTCGCGGGAAGGGGGGCCTTGCACAAAATAAAATAAAAAGAAAATATTTTTTATTTGTAATTTTTTTTATTATTTTTTTTTATTTTAATTTAAAAAAAATTGCGAGGCCCCCCTTCCCGCGAGGCCCTTTTTCATCACAGACCTAAAATCTAGTTTTGCTTATATGCTTATATATTTCACATTAGACACGTTTGTAGAATGTGTGTGACTTGTTCCTGGCTCTGCAGCTTTGCAGCAGACATACTCACTATTGGAGCTCTGGGGCTCTGCAGCAGACATACTATTGGTTTCAACGAATGGAGGGGTTACATCATGTGTACGCCGGCGTGCGTCAGCTGCGTTTGACTATTTCGCGCGTGGAGCTTTGGAGGTTATGCTTAGTTATGCCAGCCAAGAGGAAGAGGACGGTCATTCGGCAGATGGACTGAAGATGAAAGTTGTTGCATGTTAGACAGTTCAGTCAGGCTAGCCATGTCGGCTTATCTAAAGGCAAGGACAGCTAGTTAGCTTTAGCTACGTTATAATATCGAGTGCTAACGTGTGGTTCAGTCGGGATAGCCATGATGATGTTGGCTAGTAGCTAGCTTAGCTAAAGGCTAACTAGCATTAGCTAACCTAGAGAGAGCGCGTGCAGCATTGTTATGCCAAGATGAAGAGGACGGTCATTCGGCAGATGAACTTCGTCAACTCCACGCGGTTGTCTCCATCCTCTTGGACGTTTGGTGAGTTTTTAATGCACTCTATTCTATTCCCGCCGTGGATATATCTTTCTCTCTCTCTCGGGAGCCAAGCGGGCCGGCTAGCTGTTGTAGCTAATGTTATATTGAGCCAAAGCGGGCCGGCTAGCTAACGTTATATTGAGCCAAACGGGCCGGCTAGCTGTTGTAGTAGCTAACGGTGTGTGGCCTGGTGTCAGTACCTGGCTACTCTATTTGCAGTTAGCCTATTTAGCTGATGTCGGCCATTGGCTCCTTGCTACTTTGTTTTCTCTGGTATAGACCCTCTTCTCTTTGGATTTAAGTGTTGATCTTTGTCCTTTTGGATCTATGTATATTCATGTTGCCTTTGTGAAGTTATCTTTTCCTTCTGTTTTGTTCTTCCATTAAACGTTGAATATCCTTTAGGGGCTCATCTTTGCTTATCTCTCTCATACATGCTCTCTCTCTAACACACACACAGACATGCTCTCTCTCTCTAACACACAAACACACATGCTCTCTCTCTCTCTTTCTAACACACACAGACATGCTCTATATCTCTCTCTAACACACAAAATGACATGCTCTCTCTCTATATTTCTCTCTCTTTCTAACACACATATACATGCTCTCTCTCTAACACACACACACAAACAGACATGCTCTCTCTCTATCTCTCTCTTTCTAACACACACAGACATGCTCTATCTATCTCTCTCTCTTCAATTCAAATGGGCTTTATTTCACATTCTTGTATTTCTCCCAGTAGGTATGGGAGTTTTGAGTTATTGTCGATGTTTTCAAAGTCTCTTTGGGTGTTTGCAATTTGTGGGAAGTATGTCTTGGTATAGTGGGCAGGTTGTTAAGAAGTGGAGCTCGGTTTCCACCTCATCTTGTGTGCAGTGGGTCTGTCTTCGCTTGGGAGCCAGGTCTGCCTATGGCGGCCTTTCTCGATGGCTAGGCTGTGCTCGCTGAGTCTGTACCTAGTCAAGGATCTTCTTAGTATTGGGTCAGTCACAGTGCTCAGGTATTCTGCCACTGTGTACTCTCTGTTTAGGGCCAAATAGCATTTCAATTTGCTCTGGTTTTGGGTTGTTTCTTTCCAATGTGTCTCTCTCTCTCTCTCTCTCTC
The DNA here is from genome assembly GCF_963971535.1 of Notolepis coatsorum. Classification (NCBI taxonomy): domain Eukaryota; kingdom Metazoa; phylum Chordata; class Actinopteri; order Aulopiformes; family Paralepididae; genus Notolepis; species Notolepis coatsorum. Next base: position 196,504,969 of record NC_140166.1, read on the forward strand.
TCTCTCTGGCCTTGCTCTGGTGGAGGGTCAGGGGCATTGCCGGGTCTGTGCAGCGATAACACTGTATATTGACTGTAGAACGGGAGCTCTCTCTCGCTCTCTCTCTTGCTATATGTTGACTGTATCATGCCTAGCCTGAAAAAAATGACCTTTTAGACCTTTTAGGGGGGCCTCGCGTTTAAATCTCGCACAGGGCCTCGCATTTCTCCCAGGCGGCCCTGTCCGCGGTCCTATATATTTTATGCATAGCGTGGGTGGTGATGATGATGATGATGATGATAGAAACCACTGTGGCGCATACAGTTGAATGCTGGTATTACACTCATTGAGGGACACGAAGAAGTCAAGTCCGATGGGATTTGGGAATCTCAAATACAAATCGGGATTGGAATAAAAAATGCATTTATATTAAACAATACAGAATATACAGCACTTCTTGGGGTCTGTAGGGTAAGCACTTATTCCCTCCCCCCTGAACATTTATGGAGATGTATGGGCCTTTTAAGTCAGTGATAAAAGTGTCTTTCAAGGATAAGTGAGCTCCTGCACTGATTATTATAGATCAATATTCAATATTTGATCACCAAAACCCCCCAAAAAGCATAAAAAGGGGGCCTCCCGCCCGAAAAGGGCCCTTAAAAATCGTGCTTGCGCGCTCGGTTAATATATACACACAAGTGTAGTGCCCTTTTCAGCCTTTGAGCACCTGCCCCTCTAAAGACCTGTGCACGTCCCTGTTCCTGAGGAAGGAGGGAAGGAAGGAAGAACTAGAACTTGTTTCCCACTTAAAATTCCTTGGGGTCATCTTGGACTCAAACCTGACCTTTAAGAAACACATAAAGAAAGTGAGGAACACCATCAACTTCAACATTTCCAACTTCAAACAAAAACACTTGAAGCCGCAAAGACATACCTACACTGTATGGTCTTCTCCCACATTGAATATTGCCTTCTAAACTGGTCATTTACTGGGGCCACAGCCATGAAACCCATAGAACAACTTTACAACAGAGCATTGAAGGTATATGAATATGACAGGAAACAGTACTCATACCACCACTGTAAAATCCTGGATAAGCATCAAATTTTAAATTTTGAAAACATCAGAGTTATAAAAGTTCCTGCTTTGTATATAAATGCCTGCACAGATTAGCCCCTCCCCCTCTCAAGGAGTTTATCCACGAGAAAAGGAACACTGGATTAGCCACTAGGTCAAACACCAGAGGGGATTGTGAGGTCCATTTTAGAAAGACCGCCTTCAGCAAAAATGTTCTATCGATAAAGGGAAGTGGAACATGGAACAGCCTTCCGGTCCCCAAGGGAATGTACCACTCTGTCCACCTTTAGGGGCCAACTCAGGAAATGGCTGTTAGACAGCCAAATATGCACTCATTATGGATGTTGTACTGACTGAATGTCATGTTAGTGTGGTCATGTCAGTGATGTCAGTTTTTATGAATGAACGTTGTATGGTCCGTTTTGTGTTATGTTAGGACTACGGGTGGAAATTAGCCCTACTATTCCCGGCATATTTACGTCCTTATCATGCTGTGATGTTATGCATACACTCATGTAAATGATGTTCATTAATTTGCATTGTCCTTAATAAACAAATCTTAAACGAGTTTTTCCTTACCTTCGCGTGGGGTATATGTCTGCAGTGTTGCATTCATTTATTTAAAAATGTTTGGACTTCATAGTGTTTTTGTCATAATTTTTTACTCTGCACTATTAGGATATGCATACATTTGTTTTGCCTATAGGCCAACCAAAAAGTTGCTGTGGCAGACCAGGCTATACAAGTCATGCAAGAATATGGTATTTTGAAGAAAATAACACAGAGCCTAAATTAGGCTAATATGGCTACTATATTCTGAAGATATATGGTTTGGGCTTTTTTGTTGTTGAATCAATTAAATGGGAAATGGGACCTTAGTCCAATAAAAATGTTATTGTCGAAAATATGAGTAGACTTTATTTGTACAGTTTAGAGTTGTCCAACATAATTTCAAGTAAAATGTTTGCATTGGCTTAATTCTAGTTAGTTCTTTAGTTCTTTAATAGTTGTCATACAGAAGTACAGAATACTTTCATACAAAATGCTTCTTACTGTTACGCTCCAGAGACTGTGCTAGACAAGATAGTATCAAATAACATAATAACATAATATAGCATGAATTTAGAAGAAGAAAATGAGGTCACAGTTGTTTGGTATAGACATATGTACAATGTTCTGAGTTACCATATAATATACAATACACAACTATGCAGTGTACTAATGTACAGTACTATCTAGTGCAAAGCAGAAATGGGATGAGGTACAATTTTAGGTACAATTTACAGTAAGGTGTACGAGTTGTAGTGCAATCCTTCATCCATAAATATAAAGTGTGGGGAGTGGGTGCTACAGTGTGTTTGTTTAAAGTGGGTGTGTGCTATAAAGTGTGTGTAGTGGGTGCTACAGTGTGTTTGTTTAAAGTGAGTGTGTGCGTGTGGATGTGTGTGCTATGTGTGTTTGGTGGTTGTTGTTGTGTAGTGTTCATTCATTGTTCGTTTAGCAGCCTGATGGCCTGGGGATAGAAGCTACTTCTGAGTCTTTCTGTGCTCGCCTTGAGACTCCTGTATCGCTTGCCTGACGGCAGCAGTTCAAAGAGGCAGTTGTTCGGGTGGCTCGAGTCCTTAATAATTCTCTTAGCCTTCCCCTTGCAACGCTTGTAGTAAATGTTCTGGAGGGTGGGGAGCCCCCCTCCGATTGTGCGTTCGGCTGAACGTGTCACTCTTTGTAGTCTGCTTTGGTCTTTTGCAGTGCTATTCCCAAACCAGGAGGTGATGTTGCCGGTCAAGATGCTCTCTATTGTACATGAGTAGAAGTTCTTAAGTTCTTAATTTATTATATGCATACATTTACAGTGTAGATTACACACACACACACACACACACACACACACACACACACACACACACACACACACACACACACACACACACACACACACACACACACACAGACACACACACACACACACACACACACACACACACACACACACACACACACACACACACACACACACACACACACATTTTGCATGTTATAGAGCTCCCATATGTTTGCAATGTTTAGGAAGAAGACCATGGTCAAATAGTTGGATAGGATATAGGATAATAGGATAAAGCAAGGTATCTTTGTGGCATATGCATCTGCATAGACCTTTTTGTAATTGTGGTATTTATTTTTATGTTTGTATAAAAATGTGTAAACATTTTCAAACCTAAAGCAGGTGTGCACAACATGGACCTTCAGATTAAGGTTATCTGCATGCATTTTATAAATTGAATAGCCCCAAATCAATATAAATCCATGCAGGACTGCAGGTGTGTATACTGTAACACATTATCATGAATGTAATAACAGTGAATTATTGTAGTTGTGAAACAAGCATTTTCAAAGGATAGAGCCACCATTTCCTGATCAACCCAATTTCCCTGTTTAAGACAAACTACAATGCCCTCAATATCATAGAAGGTAAATGTATTTGTATATCGCTTTTCTGGATTAAAATCACAAAGTGCTTTACAGGCAGTAAAAAGTTAATAAAAATAACATAACCACACACGTTACATCACATATAAATAGAAAGTTTGTAAAATACAAACGCTACACCGCATATACATGATCAATTAAATCAAATTAAATCAATAAAAAGGTTTGTTTAAAGGACTCCACACCATCAGCCGACCTGATTTCACAGGGTAGCTAATTCCATAATTTAGGTACTATATGACTGAAATAGTCTGGTCACCTTTGGTTTTAAGTTTGCGTGCCAGTTTAACAAACTTAACCTCACGAGTCACGACATGACGCAGGCCTACTTGGCCTTGTTCCGAGGCCACCACCACGACCAGTGAGTCTGGGGGAGGTAATGAAGTTTCTGTCATTCATAGTTCAATGAATGGAAAAAAATCCATATCCTGCTGCCAGGTCTCTGTGAGAAACAAAAGTGGTGATGGCCTGCGGCAAGGTACGAAGCAGGTGGATGTTTTGTAGGCTTTATGGTCATCCGGAAACAGGTTTCTGAGACAGAAACAGGCTGGCTGTTCCTTAGTTGTTGTTGCAATTTTGGGGACAGTGGTATCAAGTCCAAGCATGACTCCTCCTGAGTCCTCCTGGATTTAACTTAGGGGCGACGGTTCAGGAGGTACAGTGGTCGTAGTCAGAAGGTTCCCGTTTCGGTTCCCGTTTCGATTCCCGCTCCTCCCAGGGCATGCAGCGTGTCCATGTGTCCTTGAGCAAGACACTAACGGTTAACCTCTAATTGCTCCCAATGGCAGGGGCGTAATTAACGTGGGGGAAACGGGGGACATGTCCCAGGCACTTTTTCAGAAGGCAGTTTTTGTCCCCTGCACTTTTTTACCGTCCAAAAACAATGTTACACGATAATAAACGGAGAGTCGACAAGCACTGGACCACACGGAAAATGGCTGCTAGCTCCCTTTAGACCGCCCACAAGCAGTAACAGCGGTGCATTGGTCTATACCAGGGGTTCCCAAACTTTTCAGGCCGCGACCCCCAAATAACGGTGTCAGAGAGCTGCGACCCCCACTATTATAGGAGGTAAAAAAATATATATATATATAATTATTATTATTTATTTTTTTATAAATGGAAATGTATGGTTGAAACATGCAAACGTTCAAACACACACACTAATAAGCATTGGAGGCTTTTAACCAGGGCCGGACTGGGGAAATCATTCAGGCCAGGAAATATAGTGCAAAATATAGCGCCAGTCAGGCCACTTTTTAAGCAGGGGGTCTGGCGGTCCCCCACCAGGAAATTCTTTGTTACAAAGACTTCATTTCCTGCATTCTGGTGCAGGAATTATTTTATTTGTACCCTTTAAATGCCAGTGTTTGTGATGGCATCACAAATTATTGTTAAAAAACAGGCTAGCACATGTATGATTAGCAACAACACTGATTTGGATGGATTTTCTGTTTTTTTTGTAATGTCAGAGATTTAAAATAATACAATCTTTTATTCAACTTCAGCCCTGATCATAACACCACATATTCATTTTATAATTCGAACCCTTTAAATGCCAGTGTGTGTGATGGCATATATTTGCAATATATCAAATGCAAAGTAGATTTTTCTGGGGGGGGGTTATTACAGGCATGTGTCAATGATTAGCAACAACAGTTTTTTGTAAGGGTCCCGCCTCCACCAATCACATGCGGCTCCCTTTGTGTGTGTGTGAGAGCAAGAGAGAGAGAGAGATAGTTTTCCAACTTGTGTGAGTTGCAGTGATCTCCTGGTTGTTCCCCACCTAGGTTATCTAACTATTGCGCTGCTGCAACTATATAAACACTGGCCTGGCTTGCTTCTAAGTTCAGTGGCCTGACTGCATACAACAACATTAAAAAATATATATATATTTATCATCTGGCGACCCCCACTTTGGGAACCCCTGGTCTATACTATTAAATAACACTTGGCTGGCCCAATCACATCTCAAGTTCACCTGCCAGGAGCAAGGCAGCGCAATAGGGTATATCTGCAGAGCCGCAAGCCCAACGTCTGGGCGGGTGAGGACTCGACAGCATTTGCATTTCTGTGTTCCGTGTTGCAGGTTAGGGTTAGGGTTAAGGTTAAGGTTAGGGTTAGGGTTAATGTTAAGGTTAGGGTTAAAAATAAACAGCACAAACTGACTACTTCCGGGTTTTACAGGAAACAAGACAAGGTACAAGCCCCGACGCCCCGCCCACGCACAGTCAAACAGAGTACAAGCCCCGAAGCCCCGCCTCAAACAGAGTACAAGCCCCGAAGTCCCGCCTCAAACAGAGTACAAGCCCCGAAGTCCCGCCTCAAACAGAGTACAAGCCCCGAAGCCCCGCCCAGACGTTGGGCTTGCGGCTCTGCAGATATACCCTACTCAGGCAGCGAGTCGTCGGGTCTGTGTCACACTGACTGCAATGAGACAGACAGCGGAGAACTGTTTGTGTGTGAGAGACACGGCCCGGGCACAGTGACTGACTGACTGTACACATATTTAACACAATGCCGCCTCCTCCTAAAAAAGCCAAGTTAAAAAAAACGTGTGGTGGACCGTGGATGCCACCAAATATAGAAAAATCACGGACCCCCCTCGTAATGGCATCCAATGTAATAAAAAAAGTCAACCAACGAACTAGATTCTTGTACCGGATCTCCTCTCTGGTAAACAAGAATACCCTGAGGACTCTGGCAGGAGCACTCATTCAAGGGTACTATGACTATGCGTGCACCTCATGGTACCAAAGCACCTCAAAGGCGCTTAAAACAAAATTACAAACATCACAAAACAAACTGGTCAGACTACTACTTGACCTGAACCCCAGAACCCACCTCACCCCTGCCCACTTTGCCAACCTAGGATGGCTTAGAGTAGACGACAGAGTACAGCAACTTGCAATGGGCCTGGTCTACAAGATACACTATACGACCGGGGTGCCCATGTACATGTCAAAATACTTCCCAAAGGTCAGTGAATACCACAACCACTACACCAGAGGAAGCTCAACAAATCATGTTAAACCCAGATTCGGCTCAAACAAGGGACTAAACACGTTTCGCAATTATGCCACAACAATGTGGAACGCCCTACCCAAAGCTGTAAAGGAATGTGAATCCCTGCCCACATTCAAAACCGCCCTTAAAGAGCACCTACGGGAGGCTGCAATTCGAAACTGGCCACCGTAAATGCCCAAAACCCCCACCACCTCCTAATAGACAGTCTCCTCCCCACCGCATGTATATATTCCCTCCCCGCCGTATGTATATTCCCCTCCCACCCACCCACCCCCTCCTAATGTACAGTCCCCTCCCCATCATATGTATATACTCTGTCAGGATCTAGGGGTAACAGTACTGTATATTTGAATACCGCCTATGTCACAAATGTATCAGTACTAAATACCTATATGTCCCTATGCCATAAATGTCATGTATGTTATGTATGTCATAAATGTCTATATGAATTGAAAATGGGGGACCCTGATGGAAACAAGACAAACGTCTTTCTCAGGTCTGCATCCCCTTAACAATTGTATGTATTGAGCCGTACTGTATTGTACCCATTCTGCAATCTGTTAAATAAAGTTTTCATTCATTCATTCATTCAATGTCCCCTGAGTCTCTCGAGTCAGAACAACACGAGCAGGCAGCGACATCATGTGTTAGCTGATGAAACGGTAAGGAATAGTCATTAGCAGGGAGTTCATGAACAGGATCAGTCTGACCTGACGGCTGACGAGCTAATTCCCATTGCTAAATGCACGAAAATCGAGTTTTTTAATGAATGAATGAATTACTTTGTCATTATACAAGTACAGCAGGTATACCGAATAATATAACGAATAATACTGTACTTATAAATACTATACTGGTCTGTGCTGCTGTGCAGCAGGTATACTAACGAATAATATAACGAATAATACTGTACTTATAAATACTATACTGGTCTGTGCATTGAGCTTAATAAACATGGCACATATTGCAAGATCAAGGTTATTATTATCATCATATTAAAAATTCAGTAATGTTTGTGAACTCATATAGCCGCCAGCAGACCCTGAGGAGGAGCAGGCGATGACAGAGGACAGTGACAGGGAGAGTCTGCAGGGTGTAACATTAGCTGAAGAAATGGTATTGTAGACTGGTACGTTTTTCTGTGATGTGTGCGTTTGTGCAAGGACATGCACATGCATATTTCTCATCCTATAATAATTGTGTGTGTGTGTGTGTGTGTGTGTGTGTGTGTGTGTGTGTGTGTCCCCCCACTGCTCAAACTAAAGTTTCGCCCCTGGCAGGTTGGCACCTTGGTTGCCTCCGCCATCGGTGTGTGCACGTGTGAGTGAATGGGTGAACGAGGAACCTAAATTGTAAAGCGCTTTGGATAAAAGCGCTATATAAAATAAATGCACCATTCACCATTAACTAATGTATTGTAATGCTTGCAATATTATTTTGTGATTATAATTTAAGAATATGTATATGTTTCTCATAACCAGAAAAGGGTTTATAAAATATATTTTCATTATGTTAACTGAATTAACTGATTTCGTCTGACAAATATTGTCTACAACACTGCATGGAGATACTAATATTTACACATTCAAATTTTATATGAGCACACTTTTTTTTAAGTTTCCTTATAGGCCAAGTCATTAATTTGAGGAAGAATAGCTTACCAACCTGCAATGAAGTCCTTCCATATATATTCAAGCCATTTACATCTGCTCCATTTTCCAGCAAAGACCAGACTTCAGGTAAATCTCCTCTGGCAGATGCGTTGCTGAGCTTGTTAGCCTGTGAGCCTTCAGCCATTCTTGAAAGAAGAAGAATGAGACAAGTGATTTTGATTCTATATTACAGAAGGTTTCAACACCACTGCCTTTATCACTAAAGGTCCATTGTGATAGGCTGGTTGGGACTGGTGGGAGTTTGCAGGCATAGAATATATTAAGGTAGAATTGCTATTACACTATGAACAGACATGACAACTGCATGTCATGCAATCTTTTTTGTATTATACCATTTAGACAATTCATAAAAAGAAAATATTTTCAAAGTGATACAAGTTATACATTTTAAAGTTACACTTCTATTTTATCTACTATATCTATTTGCAATGCATGAATGCCACTTGGTTAGAGTGCGATGTCACACAATGCACTCATGAGTTTGAAAAATGCATGTTGGTCAATGAGCTTCATACACTTTTAGTGCCAACATTTAGATTTGAGTGCCATTAAAATAGTTATGTTCTGGGCCAAGTAAGATGGCTGCCCAAAGTTCCACTGCAGACAATTTGAAGGTATATGGCTCGGCCTATTTCATCAACGAATAATATTCAGACAATAATCACTTGACTCAGTTAATGTCTAGTTAAAATGTCAACACATTACCTGTGAAGAGACTACTGATACAAAACATTAAGAACAGCTGCCCACTGAGTACACTGCACACGATTAATGTATCTATTGTCTCGTGGCAAGAGACAACAAGACAAGGAGGTGCACATCGTCCCTATCTCGTGACTGAAATGGTTTTTATAAAGTAGCTTTACCCTAAATCCACCCAATGCAGAAAATAATTAAATATGTTCTCATGATATAGCATATTATGGAAATATATATATATTTTTAAATGGCATCTTTAAATACAGTGTAAACGTTCCCTATTTAAATTAAACAAATATTTGAAAAAGTTGGTCCTCATATAAGGCTATATTTCATAAATGTATGGACACATTCAATTGACGTCAACAAGCTTATAACCATTCGGCTCTGCCATGGGCTCGCAGTCGCAACACATTATGGCAAAAAAATATATATTATATGTTGATATTGATACAATTTATTTTCTGTATGGGTATCAGTCGGGTACCGTATAGTCTTAGACTTAGTCAGATTCCCCCTAATCTCTTAACAGAGTCGTCCATACATTTAACTGAGAATATGGCCAACTGAATTCAGACATGCAGTAGCCAGCTATATTTACAGTAGGCCGGGCCCCTAAAAGTTAGGCTTGCTGCAGGCCTGTTCATTTGGAAAAAGTTCCAGCCTGAGATTTCTAAAATGTGATTAAAGATGAGAGAATATCGGTAACAATAGGCTAGTAATAATAATGTTGAAAATTACTTTCATGTTTACCTTGTTTTTATTAGCTCAGTCGTGCTATATTACGACTTTATTATTATTTCAGAATAAACAGCGGCTTGAACGATATACAAAGAAATATAACAATATACAATCACACTATCAGCTACAAGAGCCAATATACATTTACCTTGAAAAAGATTAAGTCTCTTCTACTTTTATCAACGTATGTTACAGATTTGTTTTAATTAATTTTGAACAGCTTTAGAATGGCAGCCTATCGATACATTTAGTTGTTGACAGATAGGCTACTGCAGGAAAGCCCCTTGTACGTGCAATGATGATCAAATGCAAGGGCTGCATTTGGCTGGAAATGTAGTAGGTATAGGGACGGGTATAAGCTATATATTATTATTTATATTGTTGATAATAACTAATCTAAACATTAGGTAGTCTAGTCTAGCTCATAGGGGACACAATTTTGAAAAATATGGCATTTGATAAAACTTACTTTAATTTAGGGCGATATACAACTTGTGCATATACAAATAAAAACAACGATTTCTCCCGAGTGCGGTCCCTATTCCATTTTTTGGGCGTTGTAGAAAAGCCATAACAGAGGCTTTCCCCTGTAGTTCTCGATCATCCATAGCTCACTGAAGCACATGAAAATGACTGAATAACGCGCCAACGCACGTGTTATTTTGTCCAATCCGTAGCCACAACTGGGGGAAACATCGGAATGTAAAAAATAAAGAATAATGGATTTAGAAGATGCGCTGACATTTATTAAGTCTACTTCCCGCTCATTTTCAAAATATGTAGCAAAATGTAGGCAGCGCTCAGTAGACTGTCTTGTTTCTATATGAATTGAAAATGGGGGACCCTGATGGAAACAAGACAAACGTCTTTCTCAGGTCTGCATCCCCTTAACAATTGTATGTATTGAGCCGTACTGTATTGTACCCATTCTGCAATCTGTTAAATAAAGTTTTCATTCATTCATTCATTCATTCCAATAAGAAATGATTCGACAAAAATGCCAATCGTTTGTACTACAGGCAACCTGAGGGCTTTTCAGCGAATCGTCTATGATGTGACCGCTAACAGAGAAGACTTCAAGTTCATGGTGATGTCACACACAAAAAATTGCCATACGTGATTAACAGTCATCATTACGCGGAATACTTAGGCTATTTTCAGTTTCATAGATAGTCATACCGAAGAGATGATGATCCTCCAAAATTAAACCGGTGTTATTATAACGCGATCCCATGTCCTCCAAACGTTAACATGATACGACCTACATTGCTCACGTGCTCCGCAAATATCCAAACACCGCAAGAGATCACCATTTAGTCGAGAAACTCACAGTCACAGATATACAGCAACAGTTTAGTTCTGATATTTGAAATAGCTGCATTGACAGATAGTCTGGTGATTGGACAAGAGCTAGAATAATGGGCGGGACAAGACACCGACATCATGTTCTTGCAACATTGTAACCGAGTAGGCTGTGACGCCAAACCCCCGTACAGGCTTTCAGCTGCAGACTTGTTATTACCATGGCATCTTTTTATAAAATCCCAATTAGTCTTTTCACGAAAACAGTTACCTCCATGCAAAACGAACGTGAAATCTATGCGACCATCATATCCAAATATGTTTTGATTGATTGATTGATTGATTGAACATTTTATTAACAGATTGCAGAATGGGTACAATACAGCTCAATATACACACAAGACGAAAGTCTTGTTTACAATACATCAGGGTCCCCCATTTTCAATTCATCATAACATATATGACATACACATACAGAGACAGTACTGTTACATCTATGACATACCAGATTTACAAATACAGTATTGTTGATACAAAAAGAGTATCATATACATTTGACGAAGAAACTGTACATTGGAGGAGGCGGGGTGGGGATGGGTAGGCGGGGTATGGGTTGTTTGATTATATCGTCAACTGACTGGGCAACACGCATGTCAATAACATCGAATAGACTAGAGCTTTTTACTTTCTCATCATCATATCGCCATCTCGCGTTGGGAAACAGAGCTCACGGCTGGTGATGTGCTGTCATGTCACTGTCAGCGCTTTGCCTTTGAGATATCGTACTCGCCCCCATGTGGGCTAAATCAAATCATAACTACTAAGTTCTATAAATGCCCGGCGGCACCCCCTGTGGTGCGACATCTGGGTATTATATTATACCGGGAACTAAACGTCTTGAAATCTGTATCGTTATAAACCTAAACAAAAAATACCCCAATTCCATTTGTCTGCGCCACCTGCGTCTCATCTGTCCGCGTAAAGATTTTCCCTAACGCACATTCAGTTCCTCGTTCGGGTTCCGCGATCTGATTGGCCACTGACGTTTCTCTCAGCGCCAATCGCGTTACGCCTAGTTCTATTGATTGATTGATTGATTGAAAACTTTATTAACAGATTGCAGAATGGGTACAATACAGTACAGCTCAATACACACAATTGTTAAGGGGATGCAGACCAGAGAAATACTTTCGTCTTGTTTAAATCAGGGTCCTCCATTTTCAATTCATCAGGATATGACATACATGACATACAGATATACTGCTACATCTATACATTTATGACATACCAGATTTGCAAATACAGTACTGTTTGTGATACAAAAATAGTCCAGAAAAGAGTATATACATTTGACGTAAAAACTGTACAATGGAGGAGGTTGGGTAGGTGGGCTGGGGTTGGGTGGGTGGGTGGGGGGGGGCTGTACATTGGAGGTGGTTTGTGGAGCTCCCTCTGGTGTTGTGATCGTGGTATTCACTGACCTTTGGGAAGTATTTTGACATGTACATGGGTACCTTGGTCGTGTAGTGTATCTTGTAGACCAGGCCCATTGCAAGTTGCTGTACTCTGTCGTCTACTCTAAGCCATCCTAGGTTGTCAAAGTGGGCAGGGGTGAGGTGGGTTCTAGAAGTAAGGTCAAGCAGTAGTCTGACCAGTTTGTTTTGAGATGTTTGTAATTTTGTTTTTAGCGCCTTTGAGGTGCTTTGGTACCATGAGGTGCAAGCATAGTCGTAGTACCCTTGAATGAGTGCTCCTGCCAGAGTCGTCAGGGTATTCTTGTTTACCAGAGAGGAGATCCGGTACGAGAATCGTTGGTTGACTTTTTTTTATTACATTGGATGCCATTTTGTCACAGGAAAGATTAGCCTCTAGGATGGAACCCAGGTAGGTAATTTCATCTTTCCTTGTGACAATATTGTCACCCACTGTAACTGAGAAGCCGTCGGTCTTGCTGAGTTTGTTATTTGAACCGAAGAGAATGGACTCTGTTTTGCCCATGTGTAATCACTGGTTAAGCTTGGCGACTCTTTCGAAGTTGGTTAAGGTTAGAGTTTGTCTTAGAGCAGGGCGATAGACCACCAGCCCTGATTCCAAACTCTAACCTTAACCAACTTCGAAAGAGTCGCCAAGCTTAACCAGTGATAGAACTAGGCGTTAGCTTGTGACTGCAATTGTTCCTGTTTGCGGACGACTCAGCCCTGCTGGTCTCTGACAAGAACAAGTTGCAGGTTGAAAAAACCCTCAGCTCGGAACTAGGCAAAATCTGAATATGGCTCGCTGATAACAAACTATCATTACACATGGGCAAAACAGAGTCCATTCTCTTCGGTTCAAATAACAAACTCAGCAAGACCGACGGTTTCTCAGTTGCAGTGGGTGACAATATTGTCACAAGGAAAGACGAAATTACCTACCTGGGTTCCATCCTAGAGGCAAATCTTTCCTGTGACAAAATGGCATCCAATGTAATAAAAAAAGTCAACCAACGAACTAGATTCTTGTACCGGATCTCCTCTCTGGTAAACAAGAATACCCTGAAGACTCTGGCAGGAGCACTCATTCAAGGGTACTACGACTATGCGTGCACCTCATGGTACCAAAGCACCTCAAAGGTGCTTAAAACAAAATTACAAACATCACAAAACAAACTGGTCAGACTACTACTTGACCTTACCCCCAGAACCCACCTCACCCCTGCCCACTTTGACAACCTAGGATGGCTTAGAGTAGACGACAGAGTACAGCAACTTGCAATGGGCCTGGTCTACAAGATACACTATACGACTAAGGTACCCATGTACATGTCAAAATACTTCCCAAAGGTCAGTGAATACCACAACCACTACACCAGAGGAAGCTCATCAAAAAATGTTAAACCCAGATTCGGCTCAAACAAGGGACTAAATACGTTTCGCAATTATGCCACATCAATGTGGAACGCCCTACCCAAAGCTGTAAAGGAATGTGAATCCCTACCCACATTCAAAACCGCTCTTAAAGAGCACCTACGGGAGGCTGCAATTCGAAACTGGCCACCGTAAATGCCCCAAACCCCCACCACCTCCTAATAGACAGTCTCCTCCCCACCGCATGTATATATTCCCTCCCCGCCGTATGTATATCTCTCTCCCACCCACCCACCCCCTCCTAATGTACAGTCCCCTCCCCATCATATGTATATACTCTGTCAGGATCTAGGGGTAACAGTACTGTATATTTGAATACCGTTTATGTCACAAATGTATCAGTACTAAATACCTATATGTCCCTATGCCATAAATGTCATGTATGTTGTGTATGTCATAAATGTCTATATGAATTGAAAATGGGGGACCCTGATGGAAACAAGACAAACGTCTTTCTCAGGTCTGCATCCCCTTAACAATTGTGTGTATTGAGCCGTACTGTATTGTACCCATTCTGCAATCTGTTAAATAAAGTTTTCATTCATTCATTCATTCACCTATGGGTTGGCGCAAGGGAGAGGAGACGCACAGGTACGCCTTATAGACAGTAAGGGCCGCCGGTGTACAGTGACGTTAAAGGACGCTCTATATATACCCTCGTTCCCACAAGAACTATTCTCAGTCAAATCTGCTACTGCTAACGGCGCCGAAGTGTTCTTCAGTGAAGGTAAAGATGTTCTTGTAGAACAAGATGGTACGCGTTTTAACATTGACGTATATGGGAGAATGTATTACCTACAAACGGAGTGTAATAATAATGATAAATGTAATGTGACTGTCAGTCATGACATCCAGACGTGGCATGAAATGATGGGTCATTGTAATCACGAGGATTTACTAAAGCTGCAAGCAGTGACAGACGGTATGCACATTAAAGGTGAAAAGCATAGACCTGACAAAGAATGTGAAGTTTGCATAAGGGGGAAGTTTACTCAAACAAGGAACAGGGACCCCACGGAGAAGGTAAAGAGACCACTGGAGCTAGTTAACACCGACCTAGCCGGTCCAGTAAGGAACGAGTCCATAGGTGGCTTGTGGTAAATATTGACGTTGAATTTCATAACTAATAGGTGTGAATAATTAGAGAGTCATAATGTAGGAGAGACAGACATTCCACACCAACCCCCTCTCATAAGAAGACTGCTTACCCAAATGGTATGTAGGACAACAGTTGCAGGTCATAAAAAGCCCCTCAAGCTAATGTAATCAGGGGACAACAAAGACTATGTAAATAAGTTGCACCCCACAGACGAAATGGTGACTCACTCTAAATCTTGGTATATTTATCACAGTTATATTATCTGGTAAATAAAGGTTGGTGTAGGTAACTTACAAAGAATACTACCATTTAGAATGTCACATGAAAGGAAGGGTGATTACACTCTTGTTATAGAATTCTGGTATAAGTCATCACAGCTACTCTGTCAACAAGCAGAGTGGGTTTTCAGTGCTAAATATGGATGGATACAGGGGTGACAGAGAGCCATTCTCCACCCCCACACGAGACTGTAGTACTGTATGGTAATAGGCCCCTCTGTTCACGGAAGTCAAGATCCACCACATCGACGGGGGCCACCAAGACCCCCCTTCTGTTCACTGGAGGACGACAACGACGGGGGCCATAGGCAGGCCCCCCTCTCTGTCCAAACATGAGAAGCCATAGCCCAAAGGAGGGGGCTATTCACACCACCCCACCTGGAGACAAGAACCAACCCCCCCCCCACAAGAAGACGCTGGATTGGACCAACCATATTAGTAAAATGTGCTATTATTGGCTAGAAATTATAGGATATAAGGGCCGACATAGTGTTATTCTGGAGCCCAGACCACCCCAACCCAGGTCTGCGGCTCCAACCGCTCCCCACCGAGAGACTACTGCTGAGCTGTTTTAATGTAAGTAAGCCAAATGGAACCACCATGTTTGGTTAGGATAGAATGTAAACTTAGCTTAGAAACCAGGCTTACTTATATACAAAAAGGGCTTACAGTATTGTCAATGTATGTTCAAATTATGTTAACGAGTGACTGTTTTCTGTACATATTGGGGTTTGAGAGGCAAACCTTGTTGATTCCTGTACACGGCAGCCATGTTAATGTTTTCTGATAATCCTTGTATGTGAAAGGCAACCTCTTATTCACTCTTGGCCCTGGCTCAAATAAATGTTGAGTTGAACTATAGTTCTGGTTTGTCTGGCTACACGTTTATTCTTCATCTGCTTTAAGTCAGATGAGGAGACCAACAATTCTATCACGTATGATCCCTTTCTCCTCCTTCCAGATAAGCAATCCCATTGTACTGTACTACAATAACCTTAGATTATTGTAGGATTCTGTAGGAATATACTACAGGCTTTAACTATGTACAGTCCTTTACGGATGTGGGTACAGGCGTAGTGTTCGTCTATTTCCTTAAAGCAAAGAGTGATGCACTCCAGGCCACGGAGAAGTTCCTTGCCGATGTAGCCCCCTATGGGGACATAAAATGTTTGAGGTCAGACAATGGGACCGAGTTTACAAACAGAGAGTTCCAATCACTGTTGAGAAGGAACAGGATCAGACACGAGACGTCATGTCCCTACTCCCCACATCAGAATGGGGTAGCAGAGAGGGAATGGCGCACCCTTTTTGAAATGGCCAGGTGTAAGCTAGACGATAGTGACATACCGAATAGCCTGTGGCATTATGCGGTACAAGAAGCCGCTTACACCAGAAACAGGTGTTTTAATAAACACACGGGCACACCACCCCATATACAGCAATGACAGGGAAAAGATGTAATCTAGCCAGAATGCACAAATTCGGATCAGTGTGCTATGCTTACCAGCAGGACAGAGGCAAGCTTGAGTCCAGACTCCAGATGTGAAAAAGGCCTCTTTGTAGGACACGACAGAGGGAGCCCCGCACTCCTAGTCTACTATCCCGGTAAAGGGACGGTGCAAAAGCACAGACTAGTGAAATTTGTCACCAAGACAACGTGCGAAATAGAGACACAGACAGAGGAGCCATGGCTGGACTCCGGGGTAAGGTATGGAGGGACAGAGACACCACAGCCTAGTGTACTGAGCACAGGCGTGCAGGCAGACAGCCAGCCACCCCCAGAGGGCGATGACGAGGAGCACCCGAGGGTGACGTCAAGTGCCCCAAGCAGTGGGAGGTATCCCTCAAGGGAACACAAACCGACAAACCCCCAAAATATCTGAAAGATTATGCCCGGAGAGGAAGTGACGAGGATGACAGTACACTCGCCAGTATTGATTACTGTTACAGAGTGGTGTGTGGCGTGCCTCAGTCTTTTAAGGAAGCCATAGTGTCCCCAGAGTCGAGTAAGTGGGAGAGTTTGATTGATTGATTGATTGAAAAGTTTATTAACAGATTGCAGAATGGGTACAGTAAGTACAGCTCAATACAATTGTTAAGGGGATGCAGACCAGAGAAAGACTTTCGTCTTGTTTACATCAGGGTCCCCCATTTTCAATTCATCATAACATATATGACATACATGACATACAGATAGACAGTACTGCTACATCTATACATTTATGACATATCAGATTTGCAAATACAGTACTGTTTGTGATACAAAAGTGTCAAGAAAAAGAGTGTATATACATTTGACGTAGAAACTGTACATTGGAGGAGGTTGGGTGGGTGGGTGGGGGCTGTACATTGGAGGTGGGGGGGGGGGGGGGGGGGGTTGGGTAGGGGGGGACACACACTGTACACTGTACATTGGAATACTGACAAAGCCATACTTGGTAATTGACTGTGCAACTGGGTTAGGACATTTGTAGGGGCCAGTTTCGAATTGCAGTAGGTGTTTTTTGAGAGTGTTTTTGGAAGTGGGTAGTGATTCACATTCCTTTACAGCTTTGGGTATGGCGTTCCACATTGATGTGGCATAATTGCGAAACGTGTTTAGTCCCTTGTTTGAGCCGAATCTGGGTTTAACATGATTTGTGGAGCTCCCTCTGGTGTTGTGATCGTGGTATTCACTGACCTTTGGGAAGTATTTTGACATGTACATGGGTACCTTGGTCACGTAGTGTATCTTGTAGACCAGGCCCATTGCAAGTTGCTGTACTCTGTCGTCTACTCTAAGCCATCCTAGGTTGTCAAAATGGGCAGGGGTGAGGTGGGTTCTAGGAGTCAGGTCAAGCAGTAGTCTGACTAGCTTGTTTTGAGATGTTTGTAATTTGTTTTTTAGTGCCTTTGAGGTGCTTTGGTACCATGAGGTGCAAGCATAGTCGTAGTACCCTTGAATGAGTGCTCCTGCTAGAGTCTTCAGGGTATTCTTGTTTACCAGAGAGGAGATCCGGTACAAGAATCGAGTTCGTTGGTTGACTTTTTTTATTACATTGGATGCCATTTTGTCACAGGAAAGATTAGCCTCTAGGATGGAACCCAGGTAGGTAATTTCATCTTTCCTTGTGACAATATTGTCACCCACTGTAACCGAGAAGCCGTCGGTCTTGCTGAGTTTGTTATTTGAACCGAAGAGAATGGACTCTGTTTTGCCCATGTGTAATGATAGTTTGTTGTCGGCGAGCCATATGCAGATTTTGCCTAGTTCTGAGCTGAGCGAGCGAGCGAGCTGAGAGAGCGATGGATGAGGAGATGAGGTCCTTAGAGGACAACCACACCTTTACCCTCACCAAATTGCCAGAGGGCAGACAGACAGTGGAAGGGAAATGGGTGTACTCAATCAAGGAAGGGGTCGAAGGCCACGAAAAGTACAAAGCGAGATTTGTAGCTAAGGCTACTAGACTATGGTGAAACATTCTCCCCCACTGCCAACCTGACCAGTGTAAGGGTAGTGGTTCAGAAAGCAGCTGAGGACAATCTGATTTTACATCAGATGGATGTGAAGACAGCCTATCTGCACGCACCCATAGATAGGGAGATATATATGGAACAACCTGAAGGTTACGAAAAGAAAGGGGAAAAGCTAGTGTGCAAGCTAGAAAAATCCATTTACGGCCTGAAACAGTCTGGGGGCGAAATTGGAACGAGATGCTTCACACATGTCTCATTGAGGATCACTTCCTACAGAATCCAGTAGACCCCTGTGTTTACTCAAGTGAGTCAAAGGAGTCAGGAAAAGTGATCATTGTCATTTGGGTGGATGATTTGATCATCGCAGCAGACAACACTAGAAACCTAGATCAGGTGAAAGGTATGCTCTCCACCAGATTCAAAATGAAAGACCTTGGCAGGTTAAAGCATTTCCTAGGCATGGACATTGAACAGTCGGCCAATTGTGTAACAGTATCCCAGAAGAGATATGTGGAAAAGACCCTGAAACGTTTTGACATGCAGGAATGTAGAACAAGGGAAACACCATGTGATCAAAAACTGGATTACCAGGAGGATGCTCAGAAACTGACAGATGTAAAAATGTACAGGGAAGCCGTGGGTAATCTCATCTATTTAACAACATGTACCCGCCCTGACCTATGTTTTGTAGTGAGTAAGTTGTCACAGCATTTTGCTGATCCCACAGAGGAACACTGGATTACGGTAAAACATGTTTTTCGTTATCTCAAAGGTACAGCAGATAAACAGCTTTGTTTCAGAAAGAGCAGCGAGGGCTTAGGGCTTAAAGCCTGCCCTACAGTGATGCAGACTGGGCTGCTGACATCACAGATAGAAGGAGTACCACAGGATACTGTGTTAGTTTGAACACAAACAGCTCACTGGTTTCATGGAAAACAAAGAAGCAGCCCACAGTGGCACTGTCAACTTGTGAAGCCGAATACATGGCTCTGGCCATGACAATACAGGAGTGTATTTATCTAGAACAACTGCTCGGCGGAATGGATACCTATGTATATAAGAAGACTGTTGTTTATGAGGACAACCAGGGAACCATTGCCATTGCAAGAAACCCTGTGTGTCGACAGAGGTGTAAGCATGTGGATATAAAGTACCATTTCATCAGATCTGTCATCAGAGAAGAAAGGATGACACCGGTTTATTGTCCAACAGACGACATGGTAGCAGACGCTATGACGAAGCCGGCTTCCAAATTGAAACTGAGGAGATTTGCAGAGGTCATGTTTGGTGTGTAAATATTGACTGCCATACTCTTTTTGATGTTCTAAACTGTGTTATTTTCTTTGTAAATTGTTTTGAAGAGGTCATACAGTGTGCTAAGCAACCCTAAGTGGGAGTGTTGAATTTAGAGGGTGTATGTAGGGTTGTAACTAACTGTAACTGTACTATTATACTGCTTCCTTTGACTGCATATATATCTGTGTCCACTGGAGGGCGCTATAGGCGGAGCTTCTACTGTTTCCACCAGGTTGGGAGTATATAAGCTTTTGTTTCCTCCCCCTCTACCTTCTTACCACATCTGCCTCTCACAGAGAGGAGTTCTCATGCGCTGTGCTGCTATGAATCACTGTGAAATGAATAAACAAGCCATAGGCTAAAGATGGAATTCATGCCTCCTATATATATATTATTGTCGCCCCATAGCCAATTCTACCAACAAGCTCAACAAATCATGTTAAACCCAGATTCTGCTCAAACAAGGGACTAAACACGTTTCGCAATTATGCCACATAAATGTGGAACGCCCTACCCAAAGCTGTAAAGGAATGTGAATCCCTACCCACATTCAAAACCGCTCTTAGAGCACCTACGGGAGGCTGCAATTCGAAACTGGCCACCGTAAATGTCCAAACCCCCCACCCCCTCCTAATAGACAGTCTCCTCCCCACCGCATGTATATATTCTCTCCCCGCCGTATATGTATATTTCTCTCCCACCCACCCACCCCCTCCTAATGTACCCCTCCCCATCATATGTATATACTCTGTCAGGATCTATGAGTACTGTATATTTGAATACCGTATATGTCACAAATGTATCAGTACTAAATACCTATAATGTCCCTATGCCATAAATGTCATGTATGTTGAGTATGTCTTAAATGTCAATATGAAATGAAAATGGGGGACCCTGATGTAAACAAGACAAACGTTTTTCTCTGGTCTGCATCCCCTTAACAATTGTGTGTATTGAGCCGTACTGTATTGTACCCATTCTGCAATCTGTTAAATAAAGTTTTCATTCATTCATTAGCTAGCTAGCAGGCTGTTAGAGGCAGAACTAGGCGTAACGCGATTGGCGCTGAGAGAAACGTCAGTGGCCAATCAGATCGCGGAACCCGAACGCGGAACTGAAAGTGCGTTAGGGAAAATCTTTACGCCTCCTATCGTGTCGTCGCTTCTGAACACACACATCCAGCCGCTTTACGTTTGCCGTAAAGCAATGGGATAACCGAAAATAATGAAAAAAGTGAATACTGTAGTTTACACAAATTGTGATTTCTTGAAACCGTAGGGCCAGACAAAGCGCAAGATTGGCATCTCACTACGCTCTCACAACAAGTCGCCACGTCTGAGTAAAGTGTTTCCTTTATATCCATCAGTCACCCTCTGTGTGACAGTGAGGCGAGACAGCGACCAGCCAGAGAGAAGAATAGCGTTTAGCCAGTCATTGCCACCATGGCCTCCGAAAGCGGCGATAGCAACATGGATAGAGAAATGATTTTGGCTGACTTTCAGGTGGGTTATTATCTCTGTGTCCCCAATGATCAAGTGACGGCAAATGTAGTTTGCTAGTCTATATGGTATTTCATTTTGACGAGCTTCACAATAACACTCATCATCAGCTGAGCTGACAGGCGCCGTAAACAGAGGAGTTCAGCTGAGCTCTGCTGTCTGTGGCTAGCAGACTAGCTAGAGACTAGCTGTTAGCTGTTAGCTAACAGATACATCTAACCCCGTAGCCGAATGATAGCCCCATAGCCAGTGGCATCAATGAGAAATGTTGATCCTTGACAAATAGCTCAATAATGGTTGATCCACATACGCTAGCTGGTGACCCACTCCCAGAGTTATTAAAACGAGCTGCGGCGCTAACTGACGACTTGTTCACTCAAGTGCGTCAAGCTGTTATTATGACAAGTCACTTAGCATGTTTGTTAGCTAACGAGCTAGTAGTAACAGGGACTGGTTAATCTATAGCTGTGTGATTGAAGCTTAGTTGTGGAAAACAGGCATTAGAGCCCACTTGGAAAATAGCTTAGATTTAGGCCTCCCGTAGCTGGCTAACCATTTCAGCCAGGTAATAAATATGACAGATTATGCGCCAGCCCGACTGTGTCTGTAGCAAGCTAAACAAGCTAGCTAATTGGCTATCTAGTCAACGTTCGCTGTGTTGCTATTGTTAGGTTACTAACGTAAGTATGCAGCCATGAGCTGTTTGGTAAAATAGTCATGGATGCTAAGAGTTAGGTAGGTAGGACACCACGCAAGCTGCCACTTGTTTCTATTTCTTTAATAACAAGGGAACCTTCACGGAGCACAGTATATTAATGTTCTGTTTATGCCACGTGACTAAATGAAAACAATGATGATGACATGGTGAATGATCATACTAGTCAATGTCCTACAGTTTTCTGTGGAGATTCTCAGGTCAAGAAGAAACGAAGAAAAAAAAAGTATAATTCATATCCAAGTCAAATAATCGATTATCAACAATCAGAAACGTGGTATTTAGATGTGTAATGTGTATAGGATGATCAAACTAAGCCACCAATTCTGACCTTGTCATATTGATCGTTGCCTTAGCTTTATTCAGTTGTTGTAGACGTAAGAATCGATTGTCATGTGGGCTCAAGCAAGTTGTACATTTTATTGACCCATTGGTTACTGTACTTACTTCCAACCTCTTCTAAATAATAACTGTTATTGTGCTCAGGTTATTCCATATGAAAATAAAACATCTAGGTAGTACATAAAAAAAAACAGACACAAAAATAAACATACACAAAAAAATCACCATGCAGAGTAAGATATAGTCTGCTGACAACAATCAACTTTCCTAACAAGTGAAGTCATATCTGCCACAACTGCTAAAAACAAGTCACTCAATCTCAATGTTATTGACTATTCCCCCCCCCCCCCCCCCCCCAATCTCTTTTTTTGTCCACATTCATGCAGGCTTGCACTGGAATTGACAACATTGCTGAGGCAATTACCCTGCTGGAGCTCAATAACTGGGACTTAGTGGTGAGTTCAAACTTCATTAGGTCCAAGTGTTGGGCAACCATCATGCAATGTGATAGGCAAGGTCTATCAAATCTCAATCATGTGTGCAAGTTTTAATGTTGCACTGGGAATAGGACATTATGAAAATTTCACATCACGATTATGGTGATGGTTTACCAAAATTATTATGTTTTTCGTTATTGCCATATTAAAATGCGCTGAAGATGTTAAAAAAATTACTAATACACATCAGAATAGTTTCACCACATTATATTGAAAGATGTAAAAAAAAAAAAAAAAAAAACATCAATAAACAACTTATAAATACTGTAACTGAGGGGTACAATTCCCTGACTGTATTGAGAGTATGGTATCATTAAACCACTACTTAGTTATGTACTTTAATTACTGGCCATACAGTACACGGTATATCTGGTGAACACCCACACAAGAATACGGCTTGACAAAGAAAGTTCTATTTAGAGGTATTTATTATTAGAGCAGCAACGATAGGTTACAAATTGAGAATTATGAATTGCGCTTATAAGGCGAAGAACACTTAAGTAGGTCAAGAGCGTAAGTCCATGAGCAATGCGCATAGTAAGATGGGTATAACTGACGCCACCTGTAGCATAAGAATTACATAAGGCACACTCGTAGTCAGCTGGAGATACTAAGGGGTTCCCTCCGGTTGTAAGCCAGCAGGGTAGAGGAATGTTCGGGAGCAAAAGTCTGGATCAACGAGGAATAACGAGGCTCCAGATACAGGAGCCAGTGCAGTAATCCTTTGGTCCGTAGACAAAGCAACAGCTATACTCCAGTATGCGCGACAGCATGGATGAAAGCTAGCCAGCCTCTGTGGTCCTAGAGGCGGGCTCGATGGTGCTCCTCACAGGGTAGATCCCACACAGCAGTGGGGTAGACGATTCTCTGCTCCAGCAGCCACAGTACCAAAGCAATATAATCCAGCCGGAAAAGGCTCTGCATTCGCCGGTGTAGGTTCTCCGGTGTACATATCCAACGGTTCTCGTCTAGGACTCCTCGGATGGCGGCACGAGTTTAGGCCGCCCAGCCTGGATAAGTGCACTAGCTAGAGTACGACGAACCGGTGGTAATGCTGGTCACTGTAGAACGGTAGCCGCACGATACACTATAAATAATAGACTATTACTTCACAATAGAATAAGTCGAACTCGACGATACAGCGTTAAACTCTGACACTTTAGCTATCTATTCGCACGCGGTTCTCAAGGCTCTATTTAGGGGCAAAGAGGCCCACTTCACAGCACGTTGTATCGTGGTGAAGGCTTCAACGTTTAGACTCAACTACTGCTGTATCCACCTGCGACGTATTTATACGTAAGGTGAATAATCTAGTGCCAACTTCAGTTCTGTCTCGTATTACTGCGCAAACCTGGACATGTTGAGACATGTCTTGGCGGTGGCTTTGAACTTGCCATTGGGGGTATGGCCGTTGGCGCCTAGGGGTCGCTGTCCAATAGGAGAACGAATATTATGGTCTGGCCTGTACCTAGGTAAAGGGATATTCCCTGTATATATACAAAGAATATACAAGGGATATCAGACGATATACAAATATTATACAATATATCAAGTAATAAATATATATATTCGGTTTAATCTGACCCTTTGTAACAAATACAATTATCAGCACTGTTTGCAATAACATTGATTAAAATACGAACATAACTATATGTAAACATGAAATGCAGGTGTTAATCTAAGAGTTTCAATACATAGAAAAAGTCTAATTTATTTTTATCTGTTTGATAAGGTACAAGCTAGGGCTGGGCTACGATAACGATAACTATCGCGATTAATTATTTCCTCGAAATAAACATGAAACGTGGTTGCAAAGTTTCGATATAGCGATTTTCCAAGTCCAAGCTTGGATATGAGCACACGCACTAACAACCAATCAGTGAAGGATATGGCCGACAGCGGAAGGAGACCTGCAGTGCACCTCTGGGTAGAGAGGTAGGACTCAAGTAGTAAACAAGGCTGCCTAGGATAATTAGCTTGCACAGCGCTATTTTATAGTTTACGTGCCGAGTGGGTGTGTGGCGTGAATTCTGAGGCCACGGTTATAGTAGTGTGGGGTATACGGTGGACGTTGTTGCAATGTATTGGGGCGGAACAGAGTATTTTAGGGTGATATTTAGTGCATTGGAAACGAGTCTGGCTAGGATAATTAGCTTGCACGGCGCTATTTTATAGTTTACGTGCCGAGTGGGTGTGTGGCGTGAATTCTGAGGCCACGGTTAGAGTAGTGTGGGGTATGCGGTGGACGTCGTTGCAATGTATTGGGGCGGAACGGAGTATTTTAGGGTCATATTTAGTATATCAAAAAGCAGGGTAGCCGGACCAGCACTCACAGGTTCAATGTTTTTTAATGGCAGCCTGAATAAAAGCAGACATGTTTCGGACAATGTCCTTCTTCAGTGATATGCACTAAATATCACCCTAAAATACTCTGTTCCGCCCCAATACATTGCAACGACGTCCACCGTATACAGAATTCTCAGAATTCACGCCACACACCCACTCGGCACGTAAACTATAAAATAGCGCCGTGCAAGCTAATTGTCCTTATAGAAGAAGGACATTGTCCGAAACATGTCTGCTTTTTATTCAGGCTGCCATTAAAAAACATTGAACCTGTGAGTGCTGGTCCGGCTACCCTGCTTTTTGATATATTGAACTTTATGGGATTACTAGGGATGGGTACCGAATTCGGTACTTTTGAGGTACCGAACCGAAACACGTCGGTATCGAAATCAAGTGAGAAACCAAAAAAAAAATAATTTTTTTCTTTTTTTTTTTTTTTTTTTTTTTTACCTTTTTTTTTTTTTTTAACTTTTTTCTTTTCATGTCAACGTTCACACGCACAATATATGCTTACCTAGGATTTGACTTGATTCAACAACAAAGCAGTCGGAGCAATGACAAGCCGAAAACTGTCGAAATTGTAGTTATTTGAAGTTTGGATTTTTTTTTACGACTGAGGTAGGTAAATTAAATTTCGACAGTTTTCGGCTTGTCATTGCTCCGACTGCTTTGTTGTTGAATCAAGTCAAATCCTAGGTAAGCATATATTGTGCGTGTGAACGTTGACATTTTTTTTTTTTTTTTTTTTTTTTTTTTTTTTTTTAAAGTACCGAAAAAAGGTACCGTTGGGTACCGGTATCGATTCACAGGTACCGGTACAGACCGGTTCAAATGTGAAAGGTACCCATCCCTAGGGATTACAGCACCCAGTGTGAGAACTTGTGAGCGCGGTCTAACTTGACTATAGGGTCATATTTAGTACATTGTCATGGGATACACCGCTTGCTCTGGCTAACTGCTAACGTGCGCGGACTGATGACGACATCAACTCGAGACATTCGCAGCAGCAAAACAAGTCTATTAATAGCCCGTCCATCGGCGCCGGGCATAAGAAGTTAATTAAACTTGACAGACATTATATCGACGATAATTATCGATATAGTTATATGAAAATAATTTTATAATTTTATCGCGATAACGTTTTTGGCCATATCGCCCAGCCCTAGTACAAGCCATGCTAAATGTTAAATTAGAAGAAAGAAATGTCATATTCTCTTAACACATTAACTGCCACGCTTATATCCATCAATGTTTGATCACTGCCACCAGTCTAAGTCTATGGAGGAGATGTTTACCTTCTTTGCAGGGCTATAACTTTTTAAATTGTATTGCTAAATTGACATTACTATGGCCCATTCAACATCGATTATCTATCGTTCAGGATGTAGGAACGTTTTACTTTTTCATTCACACATTCATACGAAAATACCGTCTAGAGTATAAATATGTTTTTATCGTTTTCTGCAGTAATTCCTAGAACGTGAGATATAGGTATAAATGCATATATTAGATTATCAAATGCCGTTTGATACGATCCACGCTATATTAAAAATTTCAACTGTACATGGTCCTAAACGTTATGGCTGATCATGCGCGGGTGAACGGGGGGGGGGGGGGGGGGGGGTCGTTTATAATTCCGTGATCGTCGTTAAATGCTTCATGTAGTATGGGTGATATATAGATCAGAGCAGTTTGCATTGATAATGATAAACAAAAACGCTGAAAGTCACGGCAGCCTCCTCTTACCGTTGGGCGATGATACTGGAGCAAACAGATCCCAGTTATTTGATGGGGATCGAGGCGATCCATTTCCGGTTTGTATAATACTAATTCACGCCCAAATCATGTGGGTTATTGAGTTATGACGGCGATCCATATCCACGGTGTGTGGCTAGAGTCCTGGGATGATATGCGAGTGGCCGGACGGATTTAGGAGACGCACCGATATGCAACCGCCATATCCGGTTTGGAAACTTGCCGATCATCCACCACCAGGTGGCAGTGTTGAAGCGTTGCAGAGTTGTGCTGAGTCCCACAGCATCAGACAAGGCTCCGTGAGTGAAATATGAATACCATGGCGAAAATATGAAATATGATCAAAATAACGCCGTGATCTGGCAGAATTCGCATGAACTTGAAAACCATTGTACGACGTGAATGGTGTTAATCTCAAAATGTAATCAAGAATTATGTAACTAAGATAGTACATGTTGATGTCTGAGCTATCACATGTGGTGGTGATGACATTTAAGTTAGATTTTTCTATCTTACTCAATTTGTCCATCTATTGGTCTGAGAGGGTTTGGCACAATAACTAGGAGTGAGCCAGAGAGATTAAAGCTAGAGTGTGCACTGTGCACACTCCCCATGATACCCATCTACACAATGCAGCCAAAGAGATTAAAGCTAGAGTGTGCACACTTTATTTACACAATGCAGCCAAAGAGATTTAAGCCAGAGTGTGCACACTCTCTATTTACACAATGCAGCCAAAGAGATTAAAGCCAGAGTGTGCACACTTTATTTACACAATGCAGCCAAAGAGATTAAAGCTAGAGTGTGCACTCTCTATTTACACAATGCAGCCAAAGAGATTAAATCTAGAGTGTGCACACTCCCCATCTATACAATGCAGCAAAAGATTAAAGCTAGGGTGTATTTACACAATGCAGCCAAAGAGATTAAAGCTAGGGTGTGCACACTCCCCATATACACAATGCAGCCAAAGAGATTAAAGCTAGGTTGTGTACACTCTCTATCTACACAATACAGACTCATCAGCTACACAGCTACTGCACAATTAGAGGCAAATTCAGAACACGGCATCTGTTTTTTACCCATCGTGATCGGTAGTCGGATGGGGATTGGTAGTGGAGAGAGTGATGGGGATCGGTAGTGGAGAGAGTGATGGGGATTGGTAGTGGGAAGAAAGAGGGATGGGATCGGTAGTGGAAAGAGAGTGATGGGATCGGTAGTGGAAAGAGAGAGTGATGGGGATCGGTAGTGGAGAGAAAGAGGAATGGGGATCGGTAGTGGGAAGAAAGAGGGATGGGATCGGTAGTGGAAAGAGTGATGGGGATCGGTAGTGGGAAGATAGAGCGATGGGATCGGTAGTGGAGAGTTAGGGCTAGTGTTGTAGCGGGGCGCGCGTGTCACGGATACATGGTCAACAGTGTCGTCATAGACACGTGCAGTAAGGCGGTTGTTAGTATCGGTGCATTTCTCTACACTGAGCTGTGGTGGAGAGGTTGAAAAAGAGAAAGATGGAGTTGTGCGGGCATGTTCTGAGAGGATCCAGCGGGGAGATGTTCAAGAAGGTGGTGATGGGAAAGGTGGATGGAAAGAGAGGAAGTGGAAGACCCAAGAAGAGGCTGGGTAGACGATGTCTGTGATTGGAGCGGAGTGAGAGGCGGAGTCACGGAGTTGGAGAGAAGAAGTGGGGACAGAATGGGTTGGAGAGTGATAGGCAACCTTTGGAACGAAGAAGCCACCTAATGATGATGATGAGCTGAAATGAAATGATTGCACATAAATTAGGTAAATAAATATTAACAATATTTATTTACAACACATAAATTAACTTATTTACAATTTTACATACAGTAGTGACAACACACATATGAACTATTTACAATACAGGGACAGTGTTTCCCACAGGATTTTATGAGACTGTGGTGGGTGAACCTTGGACCCTCTAAGGGGGTCTGCTCCCCCGGATTCTTTTTTTTGTGTATATTTTAAAGTTAAATGCATCAATCTGGTGCACTTTGAGAGCAAAATAAAGAGGCCAGATCTATGATGAACTTTGTGCTCAAAACACAAAATCGACTAAATTGCAGTGCTTCCCAATCCTCTCCTCGGAGCACCCCAGCCGTTCCATGTATTTGTTAAATTCCACCACCAGCACACCTGATTCAACTTAACAAGCCCTTTATTAGTTGAATCAGGTGTGCTGGTGGTGGAATTTAACAAATACATGGAACAGCTGGGGTGCCTCGAGGAGAGATTTGAGAACCACTGGACTAGAGCATACATTTGAGCCATCAAAGAAATGAAGCAAAAGTGGTTACCTGTGTTGAACTGGTTTATTTTTTAGAAAATATAAAAATATGCTGGATTACTATTACGACTACTACCACTGCCAATACTACTGATTAGGGGTGTAACGGTACGTGTATTCGTCCCGCGAATTTACGGTACGGCCGTCACGGTGCGGTACATGCAGCTAGAGCTGCCGCGGTATCGGTATTACCGCGGTATCGCTGTTACATCATGCCCACCGCAGAGTTGGGCTGAATACCGCATCACCGCTGTTTTTTATAATAATAATAAAGTACCCTGCTCTCGTTGGCTTGCGGCTCTGCAGATATACCCTACTTCTCTGTCGAGGTTCCAAGCGACCCTATTGGGTACCAGAAAAGTCACATGAAACACTGCAGACCACTGATTGGTCAGAAGAGATACGCGTCACACGTTGGAGCGTCTTGCAGTGCTTTTACTTCCTGAATGTCAGCCATTGATCAGAGCTCACAGTCACAACACGGCTAATACGTTAGCTCCCACCGGAGACCGGAGTGGATTACCGTCGCTCCTCAGGGAACGAGGCATAATGATTTTACGGCAACGAAATGTTATAATAAAAGCCCTTCGTTCTATACACTTGTCTGATTGAAAACTTTATTAACAGACCGCAGAATGGGTACAACTCGGCACGCTCTGAGCAAAGAAAGGAACTGAGATATGAATTGAGTAACGCTTGCCTTGCTATGGTCCGGTAAATACGCTGATGTTATTGAACGTGTAACTATATAACGTTAATGCCACAAAACATAAGTAGTAACGTTATAATAATAAGAAGAAGAAGAAAGGGTCGGGGGGGTAACCGGCGGGCACGCCGGTACCACCCCTGCCCGCAACACAGAGGGGAGACTTCGAATCCGTGTTTCACTTTTAATAACGAATGCGTGCTTGCCGAATCCCAAACAATATTCATGCTGCAAAGTCATCCTCTAAAGATAGACATTTAGACTAGAGGCAGGATATATGCTATAAAGAGTAGACTACAAAAAAAAATGCATTCAAACTTTTTTTTTTTTTTTGTGTGTGTGCGGTAATAACCGCAGCGGTAGGAAATATTTCGCAAATTTGTGCGGTAAGGAAAACATCAATACCGCGGCAGCTCTACATGCAGCCTACGACGAATACGCCTCAGCGCAAACACACCAGCACCAACACACACACACGCCGCGTGTCGCCAACACACACACACACGCCACGCGTCGCCAACACACACACGCACGCTTCGCCAACAAACGCCAACAACATTCTCCCCCACCGGACTCACGCTGATCAAATAAAAAAAATGTCATCTGTTCTCTAGTCTTCAGTCTCGGCTTCACGTGAAGTTAAATCCTCTCTAGAAGTGAAAGTGAAACTTACCAAGTCTATAAGATAGATAATCGATGTTGAATGGGCCATAGTAATGTCAATATAGCAATACAATTTTAAAAGTTATAGCCCTGCAAAGAAGGTAAACATCTCCATAGGCTTTCAACGGTGGCAGACTGGCTATATTGATGGATATAACCCATGGCGGACAATGTGTTAATAATAATAAATATTTGTTTTCTGTTGTACCGAACCGTGACCCCAATACCGAGGTACGTACCGAACCGTGGCTTCTGTGTACCGTTACACCCCTACTACTGATACATCCCTATTGGCAATGTATCAGTCTAGGTAATTAATGGAAACACTAAGGGAGGCACATACAACACTCATAACTATTTACAACCAGTGTCAGAGCGAGCACACTCAAGTTGTTCGGAAATTCTGAGTGCACACTGGACGCTCTGACCAAAGAGTCAGTTTATCAGAGCGGAGCAGATTTTCAGAGTGAATTTATTAACTCACCGTCCTTAACTAGGGCCCTATGAAATCCGTTTTATCTTTTCCTGTTTTCGGATATGAATTTTCTGTTTTCGGATTTCTCGGTTTTTAATTTTCCCGTTTTCGGATTTCTCTGATTTAATATTTTTTCCTTTGGATTTAACCAAAAAAATAATACAAAATTATTAACTTTAATAACAAACAGTGCCAGTGTAGTTCAATGTTCAGTGCCAGTTAGGTTATGAGGTTTCTTTTTTCAATTAAGTTCAGTTCAATGCAGTTCAACTGCAGTGCAGTGCAATAACTAAATAATAATTAAATAGTTAAATAATAATTTGTTTTAAAGAAATCAAGAAAAAAAACTGTAAAATGTAATTTATTTCAAAGAGATGTCCTTTAAAGGTTCATGCTTCTCCCCATCTCTGGCTGACATCACCATTGTGATACATGATGGTTAGGCCTTTGTGTTTTCCTCAGTGAGGGATTCTCTTTTGTCGGTCAGCAGCGTTTTGTACTTGCTGTACTTTCTGTATAATTATTTTGTAAGTTTAATATCAACATTATCTGGCCATCCTCAGTAAATACTATCAAACTTTCCAAAGACCAGAGTTGGGACGGGCACACACACACACACAGAAAGGGAGAATGGCTTATTATATGAGCTATCCAGTTCATATATCAACTTATATCAACTATCCAGTTCGTTTTTTTTTTTTTTTTATTATCTTTCTTCCCCTCCTTTTTCCCGATTTTTCTCCCATCCCACCCTTCCTGGTTGTTGCGTACTTTCCCCTACTGTTGGTCCGGGAGACCGGAGACTGTCGCATGCTTTCCTCCGACGCATGTGCAGCCTGGGGCAGGCCAACCTGGCCGCGCAGGTTCTCACCGGGGAGTGTGTAGCGTGTGGGAGGCCACACTATCTCTCCTAGTTCCAACCCTTGCTGAGCAGGCGCCCCGACCGAACTGTAGGGGTCGCTGTCCACAACGCCCAGGACCCACCCTTCAGCTTTCCCACCCCCTGATACAGCCAATTGTATCAGTGTGAGAGGCCAGCTGAGAGAGAGAGAGAGAGAGAGAGAGAGAGAGAGAGAGAGAGAGAGAGAGAGAGAGAGAGAGAGAGGAGAGAGAGAGAGAGAGAGAGAGAGAGAGAGAGAGAGAGAGAGAGAGAGAGAGAGAGAGAGAGAGAGAGAGGAGAGGAGAGAGAGAGAGAGAGAGAGAGAGAGAGAGAAGAGAGAGAGAGAGAGAGAGAGAGGAGAGAGAGAGAGAGAGAGAGAGAGAGAGAGAGAGAGAGAGAGAGAGAGAGAGAGAGAGAGAGAGAGAGAGAGAGAGAGAGAGAGAGAGAGAGGAGAGAGAGAGAGGGGAGAGGAGAGAGAGAGAGAGAGAGAGAGAGAGAGAGAGAGAGAGAGAGAGAGAGGGGGAGAGAGAGAGAGAGAGAGAGAGAGAGAGAGAGAGAGACACTTATGTATAATTTTAGCTGACCTCGCCAACGTTACTGTCAGATCATACGTCTGGTGGCCAAGAATGGACGATGATCTGGAGAGCAAGGTAAAAAATCATGCACACAGTGTCAGACTAATCAGAACAATCCACACCGCCCATGGGAGTGGCCAGACCGCCCCTGTCTAGGCTGCATGTAGACTTTGCAGGACCCTTTATGGGACAGATGTTTCTGATCATGGTAGACGCACACTCAAAATGGATAGAAGCTCATATGATGAACCAATATCACAGCCCCCACAACCATAGACTAACTCAGACAAGTGTTTGCAGTCCATGGGAGTGGCCAGACACCCTGGTCACTGATAATGGCCCAACATTCACCAGTGAGCTATTCAGTGAATTTATGCACCAGAATGGCATTAATCACATTAGGACGGCGCCGTTCCACCCCAGCCTCAAATGGTTTGGCTGAGCGGGCTGTTCAGACAGTGAAAGAGGGGTTTAAGAGGATGACAGGAGACTCTCTAAACACTAGACTTTCACGTTTCCTTCAGTACTATCAACAAGCAACAGTGGCTGCCTGGCGTTATTCTGAAACAGAGTGGCCAGTTTCATATGTCATTAAAATGACTGATGGACGTGTTTTCCGTAGACACCAGGACCATGTACGCCTACGCCACAACACAAGTTCAGAGACAGATCGCACCACGGTGGATACCCGTGTGGAACAGACTATTGGAGAATGTTGTTTGCCAGTGACTGTACCAGTGACGGACTCACCAGGAGAGGTGTCTGTCCCCAAGAGAAGTTTGTCACTCAGACCCCTCTCATGCTCTCAACTAGGGGTGGACGGTATAAACGGTATACGGTATAAACGGTATGAATTTGCTCTACGGTATGGATTTTGAGTATACCGTGTAACCGGTAGTGCAGCTCTAAAATAGCAATGACGTCATGTAACCACAGCGCGACTATTTAACTCGCATTTGCCCCTAAAAATAGATAGAATTAGTCATAGATAATAGATATGTGCGAACTGGAAAAAGTTATTTAGGAGGCTTCGCGCAGTGGGCGTGCCAGCCCCTACCGCACGCATGTAAACACGGGTCTAGTAGTCTAGTGGGACGGGACACGGGAGCTGTCGGCGTCTCCCTGAGCTAACGTTAGCTTAGCTACCGTTACAAAATGACCCAGTCAACTATTCACTTTTAGTTTAATACATGATGGGGCATTGTCTAACCGAACGGTATCTAGTCGGCCAGCTACCGATAGCTCCTGACATCAACAAACGCTCCACAAAGTCTAGTACTAGAGACGTGTATGCTACCTGTTAGCTCACGTTAACGCCAGTTAGTTCACCGTTCAAAACGAAATGTCCCATTGAACTAAATAATTCACTGAGGCGTTGTATTAACGTTATATATGCAGTAGCTACAGATAGCTCATGATATCAATGTCTTATAACACTGATTCGATGCGTATTCGAGCTGAGGGCTTGCTAACGTTATAATACCAATACAATAGGGTCCAGGTGCAGCGCCGGAGAATCCTGGCCGTAGCTCTGCTCGAGGCTACTAGAGTATAGGTCCAGGTGCAGCTCTG
The DNA here is from genome assembly GCF_963971535.1 of Notolepis coatsorum. Taxonomy (NCBI): domain Eukaryota; kingdom Metazoa; phylum Chordata; class Actinopteri; order Aulopiformes; family Paralepididae; genus Notolepis; species Notolepis coatsorum. The sequence continues at coordinate 196,539,320 of NC_140166.1, forward strand.
GAGAATACTGGCCGTAGCTGGAGGCTACTAGAGTACACACAGACAGTGGAGCTTGTTGCGTGGTGGCGATGTCTCGCAGATAATACCAGTACAAGTCTAATTATATAATATATATATTTTATAAAAAAATAAAAATAAAAAATTATATAAAATAAAATTTTTTTTTATCAAAAACGATGATACCGTGATATATACCGTTACCGTCTATGCTTCAAATTATACCGTGATATAAATTTTAGACCATACCGTCCACCCCTACTCTCAACACCAGAGCCACCCAAACCTCAGTCACCTGTGGTGTGTCCGAGGTCACCAGCAGTATTGCGCAGGTCACAGCGTGATCGCAAACCTCCAGACAGACTGAACATTTAACGAGACAGTTATGAGAGTAATGACGGTTGGTAATATGTTTTTCAAGTGCCTTATTTGGTAAGCTGTTTCTAAGTCATTTTTTGGTATATATATTTTTGGAAAGTGTACAAGCGTAAGACACTACTGTTATTATTTTTGTATTGCATGGACATTTGGTAATGTTGAAATTTAAAGGGGGAGGGGTGTTATAATGTCAGCCTTATATATACCTAGGATTAATATTGATGCAATAGCTATGTTTTCCCACTAGAGGGAGTTATCGCTCAAGGGATATTATTTTGTGGACTACAGAGGGACTACAGATATATACGTGAGGTATTTCCGTATCCGGTACCGGAGTTCTTACCTGTATAACTAACGTGCGCTGAGTGTAAGATGCACCTGTATTGTATAACCTTCCATGCTCCCGTTTGCAGTAAACTACCAAACCAAAGGGATCACAAGCGTGTCGTGTGGCTTATTTATTAATAGAGGTTACCACAGGAACCTTCCGATTACAGGACGACTGTTCTATCTCCCGAGCCCACTGTCACCCCCACATGGAAAACAAAGTGCACTGGAAGTGTGTAAACATGCCCTTGTGCTTCATTTTGATTGGTCTATAGCAGGGGTAGGCAACCCTAGGCACGCGTGCCTGCATAGGCACGCGTGCCTGCATAGGCACGCGGGGCATTTTCATAGGCACAGGGGGCAGTATTAAAAAAAATTTGATTTTTTTTTTTTTTCTTTTTTTGCTTTGAAATATTATAGTGAAATATTTTGCACTGTTGTCGCATTTATCTTGTTGAAATCCTCCCACAGGTTCTTTTTACTACCACATATTTAATTGAGACCTTTTATTTGTTTATTTCAATTTAGCTGGAAATACATTGCTACATCATTCAGTAACGTATAAGGCCAATTTGCAGAGCCTTATAACAAAAACATTATTACGGTCACCATTGTGACCAGTGGGATTAATCAACACATTTTATTATTTATTTTTCTATTTCATTGAACAATACATTGCACATGTTAAAAGCCATTTTCTTTACTCAAAATGTGAGTATTACCAAGACAACTTGTGTTCTTAAAACAATGACAATAAACAGTTTTATTAGGTTGAAATAATGTGGTTGTGTACTTATTTTTCTGTTAACTTATTATGGATTGAAAACTGAAAACCTTAATGCACAGTAACTGAACTCAATATTTTTAAGTTCTGGTAACTTATTATTATTATTTGTTTTACAGTGTAGTCTTGCGATCAATCAAAACTTATTTACACGATATACCTCACATTCACCCTCCATTCACATCCTGGTGTTCTCCATTAGGCCTGTAGGTGGAGCTATGACAGCACACGTACAGTACACACACCGACGGTCCAAAAATGAATGGGCAAATGTGAGTGAAATGGTCGCACTGTATGCAGCTGTTTGTCTGCATTGCATCCAGGGTTAGAAATGAAAAAAAAAATCAAGGGCTTTTTTTGCCCCCCTTAATTGATTTTCGGGGGCTTTTTTTGTATTTCGGGGGCACAACATTTTTATAATGAAAATTAACATAAAGATTATAAACATTGTTGACACTTTTTTTTACAGTCTTCGTCCCTATGTTTGATAACGTAATGTTAATGTCTCCATATATAGGGCTCTACACTAACCTTTTTCCCAAGGAGCACATGTGCTCCTAAATAAAATGTTAATAAATAAAATCTAAATACAAATTTAGGAGCACACAGAAATTTAGGAGCAGAGTGACAATTGTTCAAGTAACACACACACACGTCACACACACACACGATGTGTGACATGGCTTGGTTTCATGTTTTGAGGTACCTTCAATTATCTGTAAATAATACATAAATAATACATACATACTCTATCTAAATAGATTAAATATGATTGTCCCTGAGGGCAAGTTGTGTTGTTGTCAGATCGATCAATGAAATACGTTGCACGCTCAGTGCTGTGGAATGAAGGAAATGCGCATCGGGATCATTTGGATGTTATTCTTTGGAGTTGTGTTACAAATGGAACGGTCTTTCCCCGCCGAACACAAGTTACTTAACGTTACACAGGTCGCGCTATGCAGATGCTTAGCTTGCTAACGTTAAGATAGCAGTGTAACTTAGGCTATGGTTAGACTAGTGTATTCCTGGCGTTTTTTTATACGTTTTTGACGACGTTTGATGTCCTATCTACACAGAAATGCGTTTTTTGGCATTTTTTTGTGGATACGGCTGAAACGCAAAATTGTGTTTGCGTTTGGAGATACGCAAAAAAAACGCTTCGACAACAGCGTGTAGTCAGCACGGAGCAGTTGTTGCGAAAACGCCCATGCGCAGTAGATACCATCAGCGTGCCCTTCCGGTGACAAGTTTGACAACAGTGTGTGTGTTTGGGACAGAGGCAGAGCTCCGTGTCCCAAATAGCTTCAGCTACCATGTGTTGTCAAGTTATTGTTATAAGGACCCCAGTCCAAGCTACAACAGTCTGCATTCCCTTAACAATTGTTTGTATTGAGCCGTATTGTATTGTACCCATATGCAATATGTTAAATAAAGTTTACATCCATTCATTCTGCTAGCATTACCGATTGCATGAGCAGCTGGCTAACGTGAGCTATCAGGATTCAGACCCTGTTAGCTCAGAGTTCCTCTTTCAACTTAACAAGCATTAAACAAAATGGCCCAGTCATCTATTCACCTTTGTTTAATACACACAGCGTTGTCTCTAATGTTATCTAACTACTGATAGCTCGCGATATCATCAGTTTCGTGCTGGCTAAGTAGCGTGAGCTAACGTTAGCTTCTAGCCACAATGCTATATTGTTATAATGGCATACTCCATTGACGTTAGCATGCAGCTAACAATGCTACCGATAGTTTTTTAGACTAAACTATCCGCTCTTGGTGGTCACTTGTGTTGATGTTAGTTTTGTTTCATCAACAAATGACAGGCAGAACACACAGTGAATGTATCCGTTTTGTTTATTGCACTTTTATTAGGTTTTGCTGAAAAAAGAATTGCTGCATTGAGTGAGCAAGCAAGATGGTGGCGCGGCATAGGCGCCTGCCTTATTGACATTTTCTTTGCTGGAGCTTCCACCAGGAAGTGTATTGGCACATTCGTTCTGATTGGTTGAAATTGCCTTCATGTTTGCCACCTACTGCCACCTACTGCTTTGGCAGTGTACTACATCAGTGTGCTCGGCTGACAAAAACGAAAAAAAAACGAAAGTGTGACTCAGGCGCACGACGTCGCGGCGATACGCATAAGAAAACAATACGAAGATGATACGAAAGGTGTAACCTCTGCCTTAATGTTACACAGCACTATGCATGCTTGCTGAAAGCAGAGCAGAGCTCTCTGTCTGTCTGTCTGTGTTCGCACCTCTCAAGCACCCTGTAACATGCAGCGGGCCCCGCCTCCCTCCCTCTTTGCATTCCACCCAAAAACTGAATTTCAGTCCAGTTTCTTAACTATTAACAGCGGAGCTGTTTTGTAATCTTCACTCTGCAAGTAAATGATTTTTCCGGTTCGCGCACACACACATATTATTAGGGGCAAATACGGGGGAAATGCTTGCACTGTAGAGCATATATATAATTATATATATAATTAGTAAACTGTCTGGGGCTTTTATTGCCCCCCTTAACTGATTTTCGAGGGCATTTGGTCAATTTTCAAGGACATTTTGCCCCAAGCCCCCGTTCATTTCTAACCCTGATTGCACCCCCCCCCCCCCCAACTCAGATTTAGGGTTGATACAACCATCATTTTTTTTTTGATCCACTTTTTCTCCCATTTTTCTATATTTTCTCCCATCCCAATTTCGTATCATCCAATTCAACCCTCCCCTGTCACGAACGCTGTTTCTTGCCTCCCACAAGCCGGCTGCAATGTGGACTAAGTCATACATAGCACAAGTCCCCTCCGGTACTTGAGGTAACAGCAGTCGCATCTTTTCACCTGCGCAGCTCGATCTCTCAGTGTCGAGGAGTAACGCGTGGGAGGCTCACACTGCCCCCGACACTTCCTGATTCTACTGCGCAGGCGCACCAACCGACTTGTAGGAGTCGCTTGTTCACAACGTTCGATCCCCACCCTTCAGTTTTCCCTCCCCGTAATACGGCCAATGTGTATTACTGCGGACGACCAGCTAAACTGAAAACAATGTGGAGAGCTGGATTCGAACACGCGAATCCTAGCGTCTCCACACTGGTGGCGAGTGCCTTGCCCACTACACCACCTAGCCGCCCGGTTGATACAACCATCATAATAATATTGTTAATAATAACAATAATGATGTAATAATGTAAAAATTATCATTAAAAATACCTGATTATGAGAATTTCTTTTACGATGCATGGAATATTGTTGAGGCACACTAGTTACAACTATATTTCAAACAGGCACTCCATGTCAAAAAGGTTGCTGACCCCTGGTCTATACAATCTTCCGCAAAATCTATATCAAAGGTCCGACTCATTACAACTTTGCCAAAAAGTGAAAGTTAACCCAGATGGGATATAGCCTAAACATTGCAAAAACCCCACTAATCGGTTTGGGGTGCCCTTCAGTATGACGAACCCTCCACACAAATTAAGGCGGAGTGGATAGCGTAGGCCGTAGGGTGTAGTGGTTGGAATGGGATCGAGCCTCAGTCCTCTTAAAAGTGTAAAACAAACGGGAGTGCTGTCGCTCCTTTCCCCTATGGTAACTTATTGAAGGAAAACAAGCACACATTGCATTCTACATTTGCATGGTCACATTTAGGGAGACAGTGTTGGATATTATTTGCTGACATTTTAAAAAACGTGACATTTAAAAATGTGGTAATCAAATTCAGGTTGACAACAGTTGACATCATTTGACAGTTGACAGGGGGCTGGAAAGTTGATTTAATAAAAGAAAAAATACTAATTTAATCAGAGTAATCACTTTATTTGAGGATACAATTTTTTTTTATACACTTTCCTTTTACATTTTTTTAATTAAAAACGAAGGTTCGAACGTCCGTTTAATCAGATTAATCACTTTATTCAAATTGAGGATTTAGTTTGAGGATAAAAAAATATATATATATATTCAAAAAAAATATTATAATTTATTTTTATTTTTTTTAATTAAAAACGAAGGTTAAAACGTCCGTTCGAAAAACCTTGACAAAGTTTGAATCCCAAAAACAGGCTTCGGGGACAGCCTTACCATACATATCATTTATATTATTCAAATGGCACTCAAACATGGTCCGTTGTGATAATAGAACATTCTAGAACATTTGTGATGTCACAGTATGATGTCATAATAGCACATTCTCTCAGACGAGCTCATTGTGCATCTTGAAACGGGACTAATCAGTCCTGTTCAGACAGATAGACTAAACAACACATACTGAAGCCTGCATTTCTCAAACAAGATGCCTAAGGTGAGTGTCCACAACGGCTAGCTAGCTGTTCTACTTGAATACTGAATGTTAATATTGAGTCAGACACTATTGAATACTGAATGTTAATATTGAATACTGAATGAAAAAAGACTAATTTAATCAGATGAATCACTTTATTTGAGGATATTAAAAAAATTATACATTTAATTTAATTTCTTTAAATCTTTAAATTAAAAACGAAGGTTCGGGGCAAGAAGAGGACAAGGCACTGCCGGGTTGGCGAGGAGCAGGTGAGCAGCTGCAGAACAGAGCTCCCGGTAGGGCTGGGCGATATGGCCTCTAAAGCACTTAAAAATGCTTGATTTAACCCTTTGATACATAGTCATGCCAATATGATGATTATAATAGTCCCTGCAACATATGTTTTCATTAAACCATGAAGATGCTTTAAAAAATTATGAAATTAAAAGTTTCAAAAAATGTACTAAGAGTAGTCTACTGACACTAATACTTTTTATATTTTTAATTAAAAATGAAATGATCTACTGTAAGTAGGGATGGGTACCTTTCACATTTGAACCGATATGGTACCGGTACCTGTGAATCGATACCGGTATCCAACGGTACCTTTTTTTCTGTACTTTAGTCTCTAAAAATGTAATCTACCTACCTCAGTGTGAAAAAAACAATCCAAACCTCAAATAACTACACTTTCGACCGTTTTCGGCACTGTACTGTGTTTTCTATCCACTTTAGCTAAAAACACACACACACTTTATACACTACTGTGATGAGACAATAATAATCACACACACACACAAAGGGATAATGGCTTATAGCAGACTTAATGATTTTTTTTAATTTTTTTTAATTTTTTTCCCCCCTCCTTTTTCCTCCGATTTTCTCCCATCCCAATGTTAGTCGTTATGCCAATTCCCAATCCCCTTTCCTGGTCGCTGCGCACTTACCCCCCACAGTCGGTCTGGGAGAGTGGAGGCTACCACGTGCTTCCTCCGACACACGTCCAGCCAATTGACCTGGCAGCGCGGATTCTCACTGAGAGGGTGTAGCGTGTGGAAGGATCACACTATCCCACTTAGATCCTATCCGCGCTTAGCAGGCGCCCCGACCGAACTGTAGGAGTCGCTGTTTACAACGACCCGGACCCACCCCGCCAGCTTCTCCCACCCTCTAATACTGCCAATTGTATTAGTGTGAACGGCCAGCCAAGCTGGTGACAACCCCGGAGCTGTGAGCTGGATTCGAACAGGCGAATCCAGCCGCTCCGGGGTTGGTGACGAACGCAATCTCCGTTACGCCACCTGACCGCCCGACTTAATGATTTTATAATATTTCAGATAATGAAATTAAATGTTTATCATCAACTATCCAGTTAGTATTTATATTGTAACGTGTGGCCACTTTAAATCATTGAATGTAGAGAGAGAGAGGTTCCTGCTCGCCGCGGGGCTGTATAACAGAATATAGGGAGGGCTGGAAATCTATAGGGCTCCCACTGTCCTGTGGAGGGCGGCAACGCGCCTAGACGCGTAGTCCGCTGGAAATATACAAGAAGAAGAAGAGAGAGAGATTGAGAGAGAGCGTGTTTGAGCGTTCTAATGTGCCGTAGCTAACCACACCAGGATTGCATTTTGTCAACACAGTTGGAACCTGGAAGCGATATAAAGAAACGAATTGCCAATAAAAGTGAAGTTATCTTTGGACCTCTGCTGTCGAGCCTAGTCAATATACAATATATTTCTTTATTATTTCTGTTATTTGAATGTATTGTCTGATGTATGTTTGTAAACTAAAACTAAAACTGCAAATAAAAATTTAAGTAAAAAAAAAAAAGGTTCGAACGTCCGTTTAATCAGATTAATCACTTTATTCAAATTGAGGATTTAGTTTGAGGATATTAAAAAAAGAAAAAAAAAGATTTATAATTTTATTTTATTTATTTTATTTATTTATTTTGAATCCCAAAAACAGGCTTCGCCTTACCATACATATTATGTGTCAACATAGACCAATGAGTCAACATAGACCAATGAAAGAGGATATCGCTACGGAGTACAATGACACAACCCGCAAGTCTCTACGACAAACGGTTCAAAAGATACACAAAGGGGGCGTGGCCTGCGGGGTGTGGCCTAATGATCAGGGGAGTGGTCAACATAGACCAATGAAAGAGGATATCCCTACTGAGTACAATGACACAACCCGCAAGTCTCTATGACAAACGGTTCAAAAGATACACAAAGGGGGCGTGGCCGAATGGGGTGTGGCCTAATGATCGGGGGAGTGGTCAACATAGACCAATGAAAGGATATCCCTACTGAGTATAATGACACAACCCGCAAGTCTCTACGACAAACGGTTCAAAAGATACACAAAGGGGGCATCAAGGGTTAATGCCCTGAGAGGTCATTGCTAGGTCAGCAGTACTGAGTTGATTGACAGCTCCCTCTGAGTCATGCACACCTGCTACCCTTAATTGATTCGAATCCTAACTGACGGCAGACTATGAACCCAATGTATTTCAATCAGGGCTGAGGCATCCTTCACTCTCACGATGATTAAAGCAAAACGATAAGAGATGAAGCTTAGTCGTCTTAATATGAGCACTTTAAGGGTTATGTGCGATATTGTGTAATTCCGTCGACAATTGTGGCCTGGGTGGCGATCGGAAAACAAGGGAAGAAACAGTAAAATTACAGATTTCTGCTAGAGTGCAAACCCCATTCGTGTGTATGTGGAGCATGACTTTCAAAGAAATGGTCATAAGTTGAGATAGAAATGTCCAATTCCATTTATTTTTCTTTTGTGAGCGAGGGCACAGTCGTGTCATCGTTTTGATATGTTGTTTTTATATCTACGTCCAAAATTGAGATCACTGTCGCAATTTACAAAAGGTGAAGGTAAAAAAAAAATGCAGCTTCTACACTCTAGTTCTGCCATTCATTCCTTATTGACAGAAATTTCCCGTTTTAAAGTCGATTTGTAGCCAAATGGTGCGGTGAAACTTTCCAAAAAGTAATAGCAACTCGAGTTGGACCAAGCCGGTCGTTTTGATACCTTACACGTGTATGTGGGGCGAAAGCTCTGGGAGGAGTTAGCGGACAACGGTGGAATAAATAAATAATAAATAGTTTTTTTTTATTGTGTTTCTCAAAGATGGCTGGGCAGTGGGAAAGTACTTGTTCTGCCAGGTTTGTAATCATGTTTCAGGTGTACAGAGGATGCGTTTGTAAAAGGAGCCTTTTACTATGAAGTGCATTGTTACTAAGGGTCAGATTAAACCGAATATATATATTTATTGCTTGAGATCCCATGTATAATATTTGTATATCGTTTGATATCCCTTGTATATTCTTTGTACATATACACGGAATATCCCTTTACCTGGTACAGGACAGACCATAATATTCGTTCTCCTATTGGAAGCGATCCCCTAGGCGCCACGGCCATACCCCCAATGTCTAGTTCAAAGCCACCGCCAAGGCTTGTCTCAACATGCCCAGTTTTGCGCATTAATACGAGACAGAACTGAGGCTGGCACTAGATTATTCACCCTACGTATAAATACGTCGCAGGTGGATACAGAAGCACTTAGCCTAAAGTCAAGTTACCCTCAAACGAGTTAACCCAACAAGTTGAAGCCTTCATCACGAGTCAACGACCAAGTGAAGTGAGCAACCTTGCGTCTAAATAGAGCAATTATAACCGCGTGCGAATAGGATAGTAAAAGTGTCAGAGCTTAGTGAAATAACGTCAAGTTCGACCTAGTTAAATGTGAAGTACCGTGCACAGGAGAATCTACACCGGTGAATGCAGAGCCTTTTCCGGCTGGATTATTGCTTTGGTACTGTGGCTGCTGGAGCAGAGAACCGTCTACCCCGCTGCTGTGTGGGATTTACCCGTGAGGAGCATCACTCGAGCCCGTCTCTAGGAGAGGCTGGCTGGCTTTCACCTATGCTGTCGCGCATACTTGGATTATAGCTGCTGCTTTCGTCTGCCGATCAAGGGAGTAATGTACCGCCTCCCGTAGCTGGAGCTTATTGATTCCCCGTTGATCCAGACTTTTGCATTCGAACATTCCTCCCCCCTGCTGGCTTACAACCGGAGGGAACCCCCTTAGTATCTCCAGCTGACCTACTAGTGTACCATATATAATTCTTATGATACAGGTGGTATTAATTATCCCCTGCGTAATATGCTCATGGACTTACGCTCTTGACCTATTCATGCACATTCTTCGCCTTACAAGCGCAACTCTCAATCTTGATAAGTAATGTAAGATAATCTTGGTGCTATTCTAATAAATATTATTCTAAACAGTATTTCTTGTGAAGCCGTGTTATTGTGGGAGTGTTCATCACATATACCTGTGTACTGTATGGCCAGTAGTAATGTACATAACGCAGTAGTGGTTTAATGATACCATACTTATTCAATACAGTCAGGGAATTGTACCCCTCAGTTACATGCATGTTGGAGGAGGGGAGGGGTGGCTGGCCTATATTTAGATTGGTGATGTTCACAGGGGCCTGACTGGAAGGTGTTCAAAGCGAAGCAGCAGCAACACAAGCAGTGGTTAGATGGACACATCGGGCCGTGGGCTCGCCGCACCTGTAAATCTGATGACTTGCCGTTCCTGTGCAGTAGCTTGTGGGTTGGGTAAATCTAACAAAGGAGCCCTGTTTTTGTGCAGGTCAGGGAACAAAGTGGCAAAAGCATCTAAACAACAGTATGGTGAAAAGAGCTAGGCCTACACTTGTCGTCATGTTGCCCATATCCACCCTGTATGGTGTTGTAGAAACGATGGTGGATGAATGATCACACTAACTGGTTTAGCACTTTAGCGGTTAATATAGCTGATTTTACAAGTAGGCCGAGGGTGTTCGAGAGTGATCAGTTCCATCAGACAATCGAACAAAAGCTCAGAACAAACTTGTCATTTGTTTGTTATATCAACTCTTTCTCTGTTCAAAATAGACATGCCTCTTTCCTGATTACCTCTTCAATCATAACCATATTTTAACAATTAGCCCATTTTTCCGAATGCACTGCATGACGATGCAATGTCTCTTCCATTTAACGGAGTGAAAATTAAATGTACTCCAAGCAATCTAAAAAGCCCCATTTGGAAATACCTTTGGTGACTAGAAGGCAAACTTGGGGAACCCAGAGACAAAGCTTGAAGCTATGTATAAACTACAGCTGGCCTACCATTACTTTTTTATGCTAATAGCCTAATGCTAGCGTTTTGGAATAGTCAAATGTAATTTTTGACAGCCCTACTCCCGATTACCAATTTTTGGACTTTGTAGCTTCAGTCAATCAAAATGTAATATTTCCATTAGGTAGGTCGTTTTCTGAAGGTTGTAGTGACGGAATGTTCTCAGAAGTCACAAATGTGACTGGCTGGCCTGTAAAAGTACCTATGAAAAGTACCTACGGTATATACCTTTTCTATCTTGACAACATAAACATTCTAAATATCTTTGTATTTCCTGTTCAATGTTTATTAAATACAGTTGCTGACGGGATATAAACCACATTCCTACGCAGAGCTGTCTCTACACCTGTACGTTACAGTCTGCTGTTAAACACCTCTGCCCAAAAGAGCCCAAATCAGTACACAATCTGGACATCCGTGACCAAATTAGTTTGAAAGAACATGCGGCTATAACTTTGAATTGGGTTCATACAGAATATAGCCCAAACTGAAGCTTGTCTGAACAGTTATGAGTTATGTGATGTAAACAGACTATCTTTTATGTGTAAGGAAACAATACCTTTTTTGACTGCGTTCATCGTTGTCTCCATGGACACAGTGAATAAACAAGGCTGCACAGATGCCATGAAATGAAATTATTTAACTTTTCAACTCATTTTTGGTTCTTATTTATAAAAGAGACCAAAAAGCCTCCGCTGAGCAAGCGCCCAGACCTGACCTGTAGGCGTCGCTGTCCACAACGCCAGATTCCCACCCATGACTTGCCCTCCCCCTAACCCAGGCAAACGGGTTAGTATAGCGATCAGCCCAAGCCTCAAGCAATGCTGACTCCGGGAGTCGAGACCGCAGCCTCTTGCATTGGTGACGAGCGCAATCTCCGCTACGCCACCTGACCGCCTTAGGGCAGAGATGTTTTGACAGTGGAACGTAAGTGGAATGTTGAATGGAAATAAACAGGGGCCAACGCTGTTTGTTCCCCTAGCAATGGAAAAGCAACAGAATACTTCTGAAAAGGTTTTATAGGCATTATGGACCCGGTACACAAAAACCACGCTTCGGTATGTACCTCGGTTTTGAAGTCACGGTTCGGTACGATTTCTGTACAGTGGGGGAAGGTTTGCAGAACGTGGCTTTCCATGTTCCACTTGGGGGTGATGTAGTGTGCAGTTACTGTTAACACATTGACCGCCAGCAGCAGGGGGCGCTGATCCCCCTTCAGCACCAGGTCTTTATTCAATGGATATAGTTTTAGACTGCGACATTTGCGAGTGCTTAAAATATATCTTATATTATAGCTATGGGTCTAATACACCCGTCGATTGTCAGTGCGTTGCTTCCAGTCAGCATGCACGAAACAGATTGTTTTTTCATCCGTACATTTCTGTTTTATTACGTTTTTTTAATATGAGTATGGTTTGGGTTATTCTGAGTAATTCCAGGAAAAGACGAGAAAAAGTTATCCACAGCGATCCTGTCCCCGACATTACCGGGCGTTACACATGAACGGGCGGGCGGGGTTAGTGTTCCATGCCATCGTTGTAAAGGCCTGCCTCGCCTGAGTATTTAAACCCTGCCCCCACGGCTCAGATCGGCTCAGAAAACACCAGACCATTTTCAATGGAGTGCAATAGCTCCGCAAGGCAGTAGAGAGCGGTGTTGACCGTCTGCCAGCTCAGACAGGGTCTGCAGAGGCTGCAGCCATGAATTATGAATAGATATAGCGAATAAACGAAATAACGATCCCAAAAACGAGTTGTTTTTGGTGATATTCGCATGGCGGGCAATAACGAGTATACTCGTTCTTGGCAATTAATGTGTTAAGTAGGGCTGTCAACAAATATTTTATATTCAAATTAATAATCGACTTGTGAAAAAAATAACCGTACATTAGATTGTGGGGGAAAAAACAGCTCCCGGCTGTCTTCCTCTCAACTGGGCCTGAATGTGCTGCATGACGGATAGGAGACATACAACGTCACTTTCATTGAGCTGAAGAACGTGCCAGTAATGGAAACAACAACAACCGCATGGCAGAGTTCAGAACCCAACTCGGTCGCAAAAAGACAGTGACACTGAGCAATCTAAAAGCCCTGTTTGGAAATCTAGGTCTTCTAGATTGTTGTTTGCATTCACCATACTATGAGGCTATGCTAAATTACAGGTAATCTCTCAGTGGTGTGCGTGGGCTGAACCCATAATGCAGAATAATATTATTCCCAAAGAATAATAAAAATCTGCCAAAATCCATAATGGTGGGCAGCTGCTATCTTGAATTCTGAGAAATGCTCAAAGTTGCACAAGTAGCAACCAATCTAATTTGGCTTTCCTTACTATATTAGAACACATTTCCATGAAAAAGGTTTACAGTAGTAAACATTGCAGGGTCTCGTATAGGACACATAGGGCCGGCAAGTTGACTAATATTGCTGTACATTGTTATGTCCACGGAGCGAGACAATAAAATCAGTAGTGTGTGTGTGAGACTCTGCGCAATATCTTGTTATTGTTGCTGCAAACACATTCGGGGCCAACCACGCATATATACGTGTTTCGGCGCCATGCTTAAAGGGCCAACCACGCATATATACGTGGCTAGGTTGTTTTGGCTTTTATTCCATTTTAATATCCTACTCAATGTCACCGAGCTGCACTGCAGATTTACCCTACTCTTGGAATTCGGAAAAGTGCATTACCGGCCAGATCCTTGTAGGGGCGCTGTCTCGATAATGCAGTGTTCCCTGTGGCAGAACGGTGTTTTTATTTTTTTTATCATGGGTGCATTTTCTTGTTAGCCTGAAGCTATGCCTGTAGCATGTAGCATGGAATACGTTTTGGGACGCTGAATTCAGTATGCAGTAAAGGAATATATCATCAGCCAATGGACATATCGATCTACCAGATGTAGATCGATAACTGGGAAATCCTTTTTGGGATCCAACCGGCCCACAGTAAGAGCTTTTTCACGTAAATTACAGCACGATCGGGCCTTGCTCTCATATCCAACCAGCCGATCAGCGAATGTGGCTACTGAGGCTAGTGCCGTTATTGGTAATCAATAATCAGAAACGACGTCCCCCGCCCCCCCCCCCCCCCCCTTTCATGCATTCATGGTGGACCATGATACCGACAATATGCATTTTGAGTTTTAGCTCTAGCTTGTCTATAGCCGAAACGCCATTTTATTTAACGTTATTAGCTTAGTGCCTTATAACTCGCGTTTCAGGAAATATACCAGACCAATCCCATATAACGCTTATATTCACGAGGCTATAAAATGGGAATGTATTGATGAAAAAATTATTTATTTAAGGCATTTTGAAGGGACGGTTTATAGTGTCAATTGACGATGAGAATGGACAGATAGCAATAATATAAAGTATAGATTTAGCTCTACAAACAGCCTCACGCACAAGGAAAGGTTGTTATGAAATGCTGGCCATATAGAGTGAGATTAGACGGATCCCAATGGCCGCGAATGTGTTAAAATGCGATCTAAAAAATGTATTTCCCTAAACAATTACTAGAGTACTCGATCTTGGAAGACATTACTCATGCCCATCCCTAATATTATATTGTCCCCACCTTTCCTTCTTCAACTTGGAGTGCCTCATGGCAGCTGTTTGGGTCCTTTGCTTTATATGTATACTGTATATATCAATGATATGTCCCATGTATTGTCTAAATCTGAAGCTGCTACATTTGCAGATGACATAACAGTATATTCTGCAGGGCACTCAAACAGTGAGGCACTGAAGCTGGATCTTGAGGGACTCCTAGAGTGGGTTAGCTTGAACAAGCCTGTGCTTAACATCAGGAAAACCAACGTGATGGTAGTTGGTTCTAGGAGGAAAAGGCTATTTGAATCCCCTCTACAATAGAGCAGGCGATGGAGAACAAACTAGTGGGATTACAGCTGTATGAATGATGATGTCATGTTTCTTATTAATGCAAAAAAATAACTGGAACTGCATGTATGTTACGTAGAGTGTCAAAATATCATCCAAGGAAGATTTGAAATCAATCACATGGTTTATGGAAGTGCCAGGAAGGGTGACATCACTAGATGGCACAAAATAAAGCAGCTAGCTATACTAAAATTACCATATGTATGGTAATAATACTATAATATACTCTATAATTGTTGAGCGTCATAATGCCCTCTGCTGGTTATCAGATATTCTATTTTACAATATGCAAATGAAGGGGCCAAAATCCAAATGAGAGGGGCAAGGAGAGGGGCAATGTGAGAGGCAAGGAGAGGGCCAATGAGAGGGGCAAATTGCCACTGCTTTACTGTGTACCCTGAGGGCAGTTGTCATCACTGATCACCACATCATAGGGTTCCTCTAACAGCAATGTCTGATTGAGCACAGACCCTCCAGCCAGGGCAGACGAGCTGTTTAGTTCATTTGTGAATGATAAATAAGTGTATGTGATGTGATGATGAAAGCATGGGGTGTCCATTGTGATGGGAGCATGGGTTGTTTATGATGAGAAGGGTAGTGATAAATGTGTTTGTCCTAAGTTTGAACTTTTATATTCTAAATGCTTAGAATGTGCTTATTGTGTTGTGTGTTTGTACTGATTGGTTGTAAGTGTAGTAGGTATATGTAGAATGTGTGTATATTTTGAATGTGTAGGCCTACCTTATTTACTGGTTTGTCTACAGTTTGTATTGATATGTTTTAATGTTCAGGACTCTTGGCAGAGTGCCATAGGCTAAAAGAGGCCCTATACCCTACCAACCAAGACAACTAATTTCTTAAATGTCTACTCTCATTACAGGCGGCTATCAACGGTGTGATACCACAGGAGAATGGGATCTTGCAAAGGTAACGGCATGTCACCACACATTCAATTTAAAACGCACAACATTATTATTTCAACTGATGATAATGACACTGAAAGCAGTCTGACATAGTTTATCTAGTTTATCAGTTAGTTTATTATTAAGATAACCCAGGATTGTATTCTGAATGTTTAGAGAGAGGCACACACTATGCCAATCTGTCTTTGACTATTAATCTCCTTCATTGCTTAGGCCACAGTATACCACCTGAAGTAGAATATAGTCAGTACAGGATTTGTCAATGGCAGCAATGAGCATCTAGTTCTAACCCATTTTTTAGGCTATGTCTGCAAATTGTGTTAGCCTTTATTTAACTATTATACTTTATAACACCATTATAAGTGTTCACAATGGCAATCATCCTGGATAATGGGGTATAGTCAGGGTTGTACAGTAACAGGGATGTACGCTAAGCTTTTTCACTAGGGGCACAGGTGCCCCTAAATGAAAAATGTAGGTGCACAGAATATTTTTTAGGGGCACGTTTTTAAATAACAATTTTACCAACCAATTTTGCAACATTTATTTCACATTTAAGTGCTTTTGTTTTCAGGTTTGTATCTTTTATAATGAACCAACTGAAGTATTACCACAGCTGCAAACATTTCTTCTTTCATTGATAACAGTGTATTAACAGTGTTCATTAGGGATGGGGATTGTTAGGATTTTATCGATACTACTACTCTTATCGATACTGCTTAACGGTTCGGTACTTTATCGATACTCTTATCGGTTCTTTTTGATTATTTTGCAAGAATTCAAGTTACTTAACGTTACACAGGTTGCACTATGCATTAGGGATGGGTACCGAATTCGGTACTTTTGAGGCACCGAACCGAAACACGTCGGTACTACAGAGTATCGAATCGAGTGAGAAACCGATTTTTTTTTTTATTTTTTTTTAACTTTTTTAACTTTTTTTTTTTAACTTTTTTCTTTTCATGTCAACGTTCACACGCACAATATATGCTTACCTAGGATTTGACTTGATTCAACAACAAAGCAGTCGGAGCAATGACGAGCCGAAAACTGTCGAAATTGTAGTTATTTGAAGTTTGGATTTTTTTTTACGACTGAGGTAGGTAAATTAAATTTCTTAAAGTACCGAAAAAAGGTACCGTTGGGTACCGGTATCGATTCACAGGTACCGGTATCGGTTCAAATGTGAAAGGTACCCATCCCTACTATGCATGCTTAGCTTGCTAACGATAGCAGTGTAACTTAATGTTACACACGTCGCGCTATGCATGCTGAGCTTGCTAACGTTAAGATAGGAGATAGCAGTGTAACTTAATGTTACACAGGTCGCGCTATGCATGCTTTTTTCGAACGTTTCGTTCTCTCCGCTATGATGAGCTCTACTCTGCTTCAGCACGGACAGCACCTCAAGTACCCGTATGTGCATGTGTGAGCGACTCGAGTCGCGCGAGTGTGTAACTAACAGCCCCGTTCCTCGGGCAGACTGAGAGAGACCGAGGGAGGAGAGATAGATTTGCAACGTTTAAATTCCTCGAAAAAAAAGGAGTGAAATTCGAATGAAAGGGTTGAAATCAGTACTCGCAAGGGTGCCCCCAAATATTTGTTTCTATTCGCACAGGCTATTTTTTGGCGCAATATGCGACACCCTCACCGTACTGTACAGCCCTGAGTAAGGGTTGTATATATTCAGACATATATGGTGCACATGCTACGAAATAATGGGTCTGTGCAGTGAATTAATTTACTACAGTAGCACCTGTGCGACAGCCTGTGTGTGAGAAATACAAGTTTTTCTTTTGCGTGTGTGAAGTGAATCAATGAGCCTCCACCTTGCTATTCTTACTTGGTAGTTGCAGTCTATCGTGTGAAAAAAAGAAAAAAAACTTGTCTGCGTAGAGTCCATACAAGTCAAGTCAAGAGTTTTATTTGTCACGGCATACAAGTATACAATGAAATGAGGGTGGTCTTGCCCGCAACGATGTGCAATACAGTAGTACAACATATAATGGAATCCAATAAACAACATTGTGCAATAAACAGGTAACATAGTGGGACATCACGGTATTTGTACATAGTTATTTACAGAGCATGAAGGACATGCTAGGTCCCTTGATAGTGCAATACACTGTTACTATACTATTTTTAAAGTGACCTTTCCTTTGTGGCCATAAGTGTGGGTGTGTGCAGCATGAGTGAGTGCTTTCTCATGTTAAAGTGGCTGCTAGTGTGCGAGCGTGCACAGCGTGCGTGTCGTGTGTGTGCTAATGTGTGTTTGTGTGTGGAGAGTTCAGTGTTCATTGTTCAAGGCTCTGATGGCCTGGGGGAAGAAGCTGAGCCGAAGCCTCTGTCCTAGTAGCTGGTGTTCGCAGGCGTCTGCCTGACCTCAGCAGCTGGAACAGGCTGTTATTGGGGTGGTGAGGGTCTTTCATTATTCTGCAGGCTCTGGATTTGCACCTCTTGTTGTATAGAACCTGCAGGGGAGGTAGTGCAATACCCGTTGTACGCTTCGCCTTTTTTACGACTGTCTATGTGTGTTGACCATGTCGGATCCTCTGAGATGTGGACCCCCAGGTACTTGAAGCTGCTCACCCTGTCCACGGTGGCCCCGTTTATCCTCAGTGGTGTGTGTGTCTCCTGCTGTCCTCTCCTATAATCCACGATCAGCTCCTTGGTTTTACCAATGTTCAGGAGCAGGCTGTTGTCCTGGCACCAGCGTTCCAGTACCTCAACCTCCTCCCGGTAGGCCTTCTCGTCGTTGTCCGAGATCAGCCCCACCACCACCGTGTCGTCTGCAAACTTCACTATGGAGTTGGAGCTGAACTTGGCCACACAGTCGTGTGTGTATAGTGAGTACAGCAGGGGGCTCAGAACACAGCCCTGGGGGCGTGAATATTTTAGGCAACCAACTTGTGTTTAGCGTTTCTCTGATTGGCCACTACGCCCATGTGACCGCGGCAGCGCGAGAGAGCTGCAGCGCGGAAATAGGCTGTCTATTGCCATTCTCTAAGACAAACTCTAACCTTAACCAGCTCCGAAACAGCGCCTAAACTTAACCCTTCTAACCTTAACCAACTCCGAAACAATGCCTAACCTTAACCCTAACCTTAACCAACTCCGAAACAATGCTTAAAGTTAACATGCCTAAACTTAACCGGCGAAAGAATGCATGTTAAAAAAAGAAAAAAAAAAGAAAATTGAAGGGAATCGAACTTGTCACCAACGGACCGCAGGATCCACAGCAAGGTGGCGCTACCAGTTGAGCTAGTTGTCGATGTTAAAAGAGGGGGGATTACCGCTACATAATGCTGCCGCGACAGAGCTCCGCTACATGCTGCTGCCGCGGGGGCGTGGCTAGACGCAAGTTGGGCGTGGCTAGACACAAGTTGGTTGCCTTTAATATTTAGGCGCCCTGGGGGGACCCGATGCTCAGGGTGTTGGAGGTCTGACCCCCCACCCTGACCGCCTGGGGTCTTTCACTTAGAAAGTCCAGTATCCAGGCGCTCAGAGCGGAGCTCAGACCCAGCTCGATCAGCTTGTCCACCAGTCTGGTGGGGACTATGGTGTTGAACGCTGAGCTGTAGTCAATGAACAACAGTCTCACATAGCCCCCCTTCTGACGGTCCAGGTGAGAGAGGGTGCTGTGCAGTACTTGGGAGACCGCATCGTCAGTGGACCTGTTTGGCCTGTATGCAAATTGCATAGGGTCCATATCACTGGGGAGGGAGGCACAAATGTGATCCTTGACCAGCCTCTCGAAACATTTCATGGCCACAGAGGTGAGTGCCACCGGTCTGTAGTCATTGAGACCTGCTGGGGAGGCTTTCTTTGGTACCGGGATAATGGTAGACATCTTGAAGCAGGCAGGGACCACTGACTCCTTCAGGGATCGATTAAATATGGTGGTGAACACAGGGGCTAGCTGGTTAGCACAGGACTTAAGTATGCGTCCTGTTATTCCATCTGGGCCAGCCGCCTTCCTGGTGTTCACCTGCATAAATGCTCTTCTCACACTGTGTACCGTCAATGAGAGAGCGTCCCCGCCCCCCCGCGGATGCCCCCCCCCCCCCCTCTACAACAGCCGGCGCACCAGTGACGTCACTAGCCGTTGAGCTAGCAGCGCCACTGTTTGCACCAAACCGCACGTAGAAGGTGTTGAGCTGGTCCCCAAGGGAGGCGTCGTCGCTCCCCATTGACATACATCCATATAACCAAATCTCACAATTCCTAGCGAACAATCCCATTTTCCTCAATGAGTCAAGCGAGCTAGCTATCTATCTGGGACACCGGGATGATGACAAAATGATAAAAGTGCTATTTGATAAGTCACTGAACTATTCGAAGATAGCATATTATGCTACCTGGCTAGCTTGCAAGCTATACCCAGCAAGCTATACCCAATATATAGTAATGGGGTATAGTAATGTATAGTAATAGGGTATAGTAATGTATAGTAATGGGTGTAGTAATATGGTATAGTAATGGGGTATAGTAATATGGTATAGTAATGGGGTATATTAACACTTTCAGCGCCAGCCATTATCCTTGTAGCTAATGCGCCAGCTTTCCATAGCCTATTTTCACTGTGCGTCACTGTTTGCAGAGCTAGATCTATATTCTATATTATAGCTATGGAGACAATACTATGGTCATTTGACAATCACTATCTCCCATCGAACATGCAAAAAATAGTAAATTTTTTCATTTATACGTTTGTGCGTTATCCCGTGGTGAATATTGTATAGTTTCGGAGTGATCCGGGCTAATTCCTGAAAAGCTGAGTTATAGGGTGCTATGTGAATTTTGCTAAAGTCGTTGGCGTTTCTCGCCTGGACACGCTACTATTTCCAAATTAAATGTATATAATAGGTTTTATGTTTCATCATGAATGCATCAAAGGGGGGGGGGGGGGTAGTTTTTTGATGCTCTGATCGCCAGTAACGGCATTCGTTTTGAACACCACACACGCTGATCAGCTGGATTGATATGAAATCATTGTAGGATCAAGGTGGAATTGACGTCCGATAGTCCTTACCTTTGATCAGGGTTATTCCAAAAAGAATATTCCAATTGTCTGATCGCGATTTCCAGTATTGATGTCCATCTGGTCCCGGATATAATTTGGCACAACTTATGGATTGAGTGTGCTAGATGCGTTTTCAAGTTGCTTGGGTGAAGCGTTAGATTTGCCTGGACCAAAATTCTCAGCCCGGAGGACATTAGATGTGACACACAGTCTGGAACAGGGTTTCAAAGGGTGGGCGATACTGCCACCTGGTATCTGGATCTGGTACTGCACTTTTGGCGTCTCAGTATGGCTTTCAGCGGTAACATATAGGTCCGTGAGTGTAATATTGATATTAAAATCGAATAAAAGAAAAAACGATCTAAAAACGTAATATTACGTTTTTGGCGCCCAACGGTTGGCGAGCAAACTCTGTGAATGAGTTAATGGGGTATAGTAAGGTATAGTAATGTATAGTAATGGGCTATAATCTGGTATAGTAATGGGTGTAGTAATAGGGTATAGTTATGGGCTATAGTAATAGGGTATACTAATGTGTAGTAATGGGGTATAGTAATGGGGTATTTTAATGGAGTGTAGTAATATGGTATATACAGTAATGGGTGTAGTAATAGGGTATAGTAGTGGGGTATAGTAAAAGAGTATAATAATGGGCTATAGTAATGGGTATAATAATGGGGTTGTATAATAGTAATACGGTAGGGATTGGGGGCGACTGGCTTGGGAGGTAGAGCAGTCGTCTGGTAATCCGGAGGTTCCCGGTACGATTCCCGCTCTTCCCGGCAGCGTGTCGAAGCGTCCTTGAGCAAGAGACTTAACCCGTAACTGCTCCCAATGAGCAGGTTGGCACCTTGCATGGTTGCCTCTGCCGTCGGTGTGTGAGTGAATGGGTAAATTGTGTGAGGAATGTGAGGAACAAATTGTAAAGCGCTTTGGATAAAAGTGCTCGGCTATATAAATGCAGTACATTTACCATTTATAGGGATGTCCTGATCTGATCAAAGATCGGTATCGGGGCCGATCATGGTTAAATTAACACCATAAGGGAAAGCTCTGTGATGCAGGCTAGACATCTGCCTACATCCTCTGTTTAGTCAGTGAGAGGGGAGGTTGCGCTATACACACACACACTCACTCACTCACTCACTCACTCACTCACTCACTCACTCACTCACTCACTCACTCACACACATTTTAGATGCTTTATTTATGTCCAATAATGAGGGAAACCTCTGTAATGGGAATTATTAAAGGACAAACGATGAGCCGTTTACATTAATCATTCTGAGTCATTATTAATAATAATAGAAAGGTTTATTTAATAAAGAAAGTTCATGACAGCGTGGCCACGCTGCCAGGCCAGTCACCCGCCAGAGACCGACATGTTTACCCACTAGCGTCTGACAGGGGACTGACCTAGAGCCCTCGTCAGACATACAATTGAATACATGAAATTACGTAGAAGAAAACAAAATGGCTGGTTAGAGAAATTAATAATACGACTATGTTATGGCTAAGCCTGGAAGGAAAACAGCTCCATCTTACAGTTCCCATGACCTTGGGTTATGGCTCTATGGCTGGTAGAAACAGCAACTTCGTTACGACTGAGAGAATGATAGAGTAATCTTAAAGAGACATACACACATTAACCAGTAAATCTGGTCGGACTGAAACTCAAGCTGTATGACATGATAAAATAACAGACTCATAATGACATGATAATATATTCCACGACAGTTCCCTCCTCTTGATAATTATTAATCACAATCATTATCATTTCATAAAGACAACAAAAAATATTATCATTCAAACACAGATTATAATAACCCAGCAAAAACTATTTTTATTATCTAAAAAAACAAAAGGTCCTCTGCATAGACCCCGTGTCACGTGCAAAAGAGAAGTTGTCATAACAGCAACCATCATTAGCGTCTCTTTGCAAATGCCCAGACGGTGGTTGCAGGACTCAAGGGTACAGTCCAGCCTCTGGTTTTGTCAAGGCCATACTTCTCCCACCACCAAGCTGAAAAATTGAAATCACAAAAGAAAACACAGGGCAGTACCTTGCAAGATAGACTGCGCTCACGAAATATAACATAGCGAAAACAGAATACACGTGACTGCATTCTCCGGGAGATAGCCAAAACAAAACAAAAACAATTTGCAGATAACTGGTTACTACAATGCACAACATATTAAAAAATCTCCACCTGAATCAAAGAAAGTTCATTACATCATTACCTAACCTCTTTTAGGACGATACTGTAATATCTGCATGTATTGTGGTTCAAACCTAAGCATTGTGGGTAAAACTTGCCTCATCCCGGAAACGGTCTCTTCTCCCTCCCCCGGTCGCTGGTCCAAGCACCCCCCTCTGCAGTCCATGTATGCCGTGGCTCGGTCCTGATGATCCTCTCCTCCGATGCAAGGAGCCTGTCCGGTGAATGGCTTAGACCTGCTGGAAACTGTCTCTAAGATCTTTATCTCAGGACCACTGATCCTATCAGACTGGAGTCAGCTGTCGGTTGATGGTCTTAGCGCCCCATCGTTCACTAGCCGATAGGCCCTCTGCCTCCTAGTTCTGGAGCAGATTGGGACAGCTTACTTTCACAGAAACCAGCTGTAGTCGGTCCCCCCACTCAGGCCCTTGGTTGTGGCCCTGATGGAACAGGCCTGCTAGAAACTGTCTGTGTCCATGCTGTAGCTGCAGAGTGGAGCTCTGGTCCAGTAGATTAGCTGGGCCAGCTTGTCTCCCCGTAATCAGCTGTAGTCGGTTCCCCCGTCAGGTTCTCGGTTATGCCCCTGATGGAACAGGTCTGCTGGAAACCGTCTCACAGATCTTTGTCTCGGCTGATGGTCACGGAGTACTGTCCATGTGTCACCGCTGTAACTGCAGAAGCCTGGTACAGACAGTGGTCCTCTGCGCGTCCTCCTCTTGGTCAGAGACGGGTGCCCGGACCGCAAGGAGAGTGAAGAGACCGTTCAGCAAGACCCGACCACAGAAAAAAGAAAGAAGAAAAAAAAAAAAAAACCATCAGTACATAGCTAAATCTTTTAATAACGAATCATTCTTAGATGATCTTGTTCTTTCTGATACTTATTGTTATGGGAGATTTATAATATAATATGAGCAATAACTTGTAATGTTATCAGTACATGGCTCAAACACAACTGAACACAATCACGTGCACTCCTGTGACATACGAATAAGATTAAAGAGAGAGAAAAAAAATAAAGAATTAATAATAAAAAAACTATTCTGAAGCTGGACGAAGGTCATTCAATCACACTGTCACTCAGGGGTGACATGTTGTAGTTCTCACCTCCTTACCAGAGGACAGGTCTAAGACTGAACTGAACTTAAAGGGGAGACACTGCAGGTGAACTAATATATATCACAATGAAACTTCCCCAGTTGACTACTTACATTAAGACACTACTTTTTTTTTTTTTTTTATCACAATTGTATGTTCAAACATGCAAATGAGGCCTGATCTACTTAAATATGCACTAATTTGCATATAATTCCAGGACAGAAATCTGAACATTGGATAAAGCCATTTTCAAAATTATAGCTCCATTTTTGTCGACATATTAGAGCCGATTTTGGATATCTCTTTTTATCACTCCATAAATCAGAATACACTCCATCCAGTCATTGTTATGGCAAAATTCCATACTATGCCAAATCAGATATGAATAGAACTGGACAAACCAAATAAACAAAAAATAAAAGACAAAAAATAAAAACCCACTCTCGCTGGCAGTGTGCTAAACATCCTGCCTCTGAACCACTCCTTCTATCGCCCTTTGCTAAGCCAACACATTTCGATCACCGTGTGTATTGAGCCCTACTGTACTTGTCCTGGCTGAAGAAATCTGATTCTGACTCCCCAATAAATCTACTTTAATATTGACTGGTTGAGTGGTGCTGCTTTCCCAGTTCATTACTGAGCCCACCAGACCAAACCTTAAAAATTACTCTAGGTCTAGCCTTATTGATTTGATAGTTTTTTCCCTTTTCAATAAATATGACAGGATCTCAGCTTGTGGGGTTCTCTACCTAGGCATAAGTGACCATTGCCCCACAGTTTTAAGGAGGAATTTTAAATCTTTTATCAACTAATCATTTTTTAGATGACCTAGTTCGTTCTGGAGACCCTCAACATTGGCTTTCTTTCAGGCAAATTATAGGAACAAATGTACTGTTCTGCGGGCAAGGCTGACTACTATGGCTGCTTTACAAGGAAAACAAAACGGATCTATGAGCAATAACTTGTTCTGAGGCCAAAGTTTGAAATAAGGAATAGAAGATAGTTTTAATTCCTCACATTGATCAATTGACAAGGAATGCGCAGTTGGTAATCAGACCATGTAAACAAATGTCCGATCACCAAGTGAGAGCGATCTTTCGTTCGGCAAGACAGTTAATACACACATATGACGTGGAAGGAACTGGAACAACATCACCCTGAGGATTGGCTGAAATCACTATTATGGCTGCCTACAAGGAAAATAAAACGGATCCCACAACAATGTGACTCACGGTCCATAATGACAAGGATACCGGGATGCAACCATAGTTGACAACAATATTGTTTTGACTGGCTAATGTGTGCTTCTCTTAAAGAGAGGCGCACACATTACGCTGCTATATGCTCAATACAACCCCACAATGGTATGAAAATATATTTCCATGACCCTCCTCTGATACTATACCCAATAATTACCAGCCTCTGAAGACAACAAAAGAATATCCCCACTCTCTCATATTAAAGTTGAAAACTGTGTGATCTCCGAGCAGAGCGAAATTTGTGTTGCCTTCTGGTAATTTAATCAATTGATGCTACAGGTGAGGATAACTTAGTCTTTTTATTAAGTTGGCTGCTCTCAAAAATCTGGTTTTAGAGCCAAACTTAGTACAACATCTGCCATCACTTTGGTTATAAATGACATTATTTCAGCATTAGATAAGAAGAAACATTGTGCTGCCCTCTTTGTTGACTTGTATAAGGGCCAACTTGTCTTGACAAAAATAATAAAACTATAAGCCCTTGAGGAGGCTGTTACCGGCAGCTGGCTGATGTCATAAATGACAGCAAAAAGTATTGAAGGATTAAGACATCTAGCCTATACATGGATTAAAGAAGGCAGCCCCGTGCTCCTGTTTCAGAAGAAATGTGAGTAAGGGAGCATGTCTTCACTATACAAAGAGAAAAGCATCACCGGTTGTTTTACCAGCTCGGTGCTGGCAACTTCTGGGAACTCTTGGCCTTAATGCCATTGGTCTGACGTGTCTATTTTACTAGGTCAGCTGATGATGGACAGATTCTGTCCCCACGTCCAAAATCAAATACCACCTGAGAATGCACTACTTAAATATGTGTGCACAATATTCTGATATTGACAATGATGTCTACAATGTTTACCGTTTTTAGATTATCATTGTGATTGTCATAATCTCACGTTGTTTATAAACCAAATATACATCGAAATAAACTCTTTGAACTCAATAATTGTCTTTCAGATTTGAAGATGTAGGCTATTGCTCCTTTTGATAATATGTGGCGAGAGAGTCTATAGAGAGAGTGATAGACAGGTAATTATAGGCTCATGAAATTAATAATCAAATGAGATCTTGCTAACCAGAATAACGATAAAAACAAACCCAAATAGTATATCTAATTGATACGAATTATATCATGAGGACATCCCTAGACAGACTATTCGTTTAGTTCAATAGTTGTTCTTAAAGAAACATTCCCATCAGGCATCTCGCGGAACCCCTGTGTGCCCCGTGGTGTGCAGGCAATCTACCCGTTATGTCAGTCCTTTGACCACCCGCTTATTGTAAACAATCATGCATGCAATTGTTTTAACGTTATTCTGTGTCGTTAGCCACGCTATACGTTGTATTCATTTTGTTAGCTATTTAGCCACTTATCACTGAACGAACACCACCAAAACGTTACTGATCTCTAATCCTCATTTAGCAGCCCAATTTCTCCAGCAGTAGCAAGTAAAACAACATACGTTACACTACTTGTATGATAGCGCACATAAGTCCTTTTAGACCCAGTGTCATCTCCCTCTAAACTCTCACTATAGACCGCTCTCTATAGACTCACTATGTTTGCCACATGTATTCCCACTGTAGGCCTACTGTATTTGTGCTGTATAACGACAACACATTCGACACTTAAGTATGGATAAGTTCTATGTATTGATCACAGACACAAGTGTCAATCTATGTAAATATTGATGAGTATTTTGGTGGCTGATACAATGTGATGATGAGCAAAAACAGTCCAGCTCTACTGTCATTAACAAGATACTAACTGACGTAAATTCACCCATGGCAATGTCAACACACACAAACGATGCAGATAAAATAGCTAATTGTTTATCCCCTATCACAGCGTGCATGCATGTAAACGTGTGTGTGTGTGTGCCTACACAGACGGAGGAAAATATTTCTATGTAATATAACAGCGTGCACAGCCTGTGCTACAGTATGCACTTGTTTTATTCTATCCTGCATTTAATAAAAATAATTACCCATATTTGTGCCTTTATGGCTGCTCTCTTTTTTTTCTTTTTTTTTTATGTTGATTCAAAACAGGGTATATATTGAAATGTATTTAAATCCCAGTCTCAAAGGTATACCTAAACCCTATACACTTTATGATCACTTTGGAGCTACTAATACAAATTTCAGAAGGCCTATATTGCTGTACCTGTATCTCTATCGATCTGTGTGCGTGCATGTGAGTGTGCGCTATACTTTGCCTGAGCCAGGTCGATGTCTCCCCGCCGTGCGTCCAGCCAATGCGCTGTGGGCCCGTCCCGTCCTGCACCTCTGCACGCCATTGTGCTTTTCCCCCTCAAACACCTCCTTATAGGCACAGTCTTTATACCAATGCCCGGCGCACCGGAGTTGATGGTCGCCGGCGAGACCAGCGGATAGGAGACGGGACGGCCGGTGGCGGTGACGCACACGGAAAGACACCGAGCCCAAAATCCAGCCCCGGGCACACCGTGGGAGAAAAGACAGAAAAACAGATTCTTAGCTTCTCCCGTCATGACCCCACAGGCCCCCCTTTCTGGCCCCTCTAAACTGTCCACATTTTCCATTTTCTAGGTAAACACAAAACAAACAAAAACAAACAAAAAATAAACAAAACCAAACAGAAAATAAAAGACAAAATAAAAACCCACAATAAAATATGTGGCAGACAAATCGTTTCCTCTGAACACTTTCGAGAAAAAAGCTGTGTGGAGTAGCGTATCACGCCTGTTATTTCGGATATCACGCCTGTTATTTCGGATATCACGCCTGTTATTTCGGATACAATGCCCTTATCCTATTTCTTTTCAGAAAAACTGCAGTATGACCAGATAAGGTAGTGGAAAACTAATCACACGACATAAGCCCCTGTCCCCCTATCTTTTGGCATCCCACGCACGGTCCAACTTCCCGCCTCTCTGTTAGGAAACCCACAGAATCTAAACCTTCTCATATACTTCCAGAATCAGTGCTATTTGCATGAACATCACTTTAGTTTCCACTATACCCACAGTACTTTGCACACGCCTGTTATTTCGGATGCAAATGTAATTCACGCCAATTATCGGAACATACCTCTTAATTTAAAGTGTCCAGAGGAAAACCATAAAAAGGTACCCAAAAAAACAATACTATGTACAAATTATGTGGCCCCCAAAAATTGGTTCCTCCTGAGCACTCGGAGACAAAAAGCTCTGTAAACAGCGTACAGCCAGAACATACCCCTTAAATCCCAGTACTCAAGGAAACACAGGGGGGTTACACACATTATCCTATATTCAATACCCCACTCACATAATTACTTTATAGATGGAAACAAAAACCGCTTTTAAACAGAATGGCTACTTTATACATAACCGCTTTTAAACAGAATGGCCACTTTATAAATAACCGCTTTTAAACAGAATGGCTACTTTATAAATAACCGCTTCTAAACAGAATGCCCAGCTCACCGAATATCTCCCCCACGCGCTCCCATGGATTCTAGCCGTAGTTGGCAGCCAAACGGACGCTAGCAGGCGGTTCCTCACTCCCTTCCCATGTGTGGGGGAGTATTGAGAAGAAGAAAGCGCTTTCCCTGAAACCCAAGATTTCAGCCTGCCCGCATAGCGCCTCGGCTCGCGGCCAACTCGACCCCCATCGCTCTAAAATATATATTAACCTAATTAAAAAAAATACCCCATAATTCTTCTCGTCGTCAACATATTTTATTATACTCGTGGTAGGCCCCCGCACCCCGTCTATAAGGCACGAGCCTAATCCCTGCCTAATACATTCGGGACGTACCAAGATTGAGAAACTATAGAAAAAAACCATCGCCAGTCTACCAAGCACAGTAACGGAACATAGGCCAAGTGCGTCCACATTTGTATAGGATTCTATCACATTTTCATAACAATAGCACCCTGCGCCGTTTTCATTGAGGTTTCTTACAAATTAACGATGCTTTATCTTGTCCTTTATATGCCGATTATCATTAGAATCTTAAATTGTACCATATGTCCCCCTTTAGACAACATATGTAATGCTACCAGCGCACTTTTGTTAAGATAATTAGTTGGCCATTCGCGGTCGCTATACCGAGGTTGCAGTAATAGTTTAACGCTGTTCAGATCACGTCGGAGAATATAGACCCATCCCAGTGACCTGCGACCTGTGCTAACGCTCTTGGGAAATGCAGTGTTGTAGTTCTCAACATTTTCAGCCTTTAATTTTAAACCAATGCTGCCATCTACTGACAACAAAAAAGTGTTGTCTAATCGTCACCTTGAGAGCTACTTCCGTATACAGCGCCGCCCCAAACCCATTCTAGAGATTCCCACTTTTTGCTGGGAGTGGGGCGTGGCCGTATTTGGTCCCAGACAATAAGAGTGGCTGCAATTGGTCACCGTGACGTTAATACACCAATACAATGAAAAAAATAACCACTGCAGAGCACATAGTAATATACATTTAAAAAATAGCTCTGACCGGCACCATGTTCTAGTTTAGACCTCTAATTATAAATTTAAAAACAAAAATGTTTTAAACAGAAATCAGAATGTCAACAGCTCACCGAGTGTTCCTTATCACGCGTCCCCAAGGTTCATGCCGGAGGTGACAGCCAAGCGGACGGCGCAGCTGGTTCTCTCCCCTCGGTGTCTCGCACGGAGGAGCCTCGAGACAGCGCTCCCCCGGAATTCCAGGATTCACCCTTTCTGCAGAGTCCGTTTGGCGGCCGACCTCGACACCCATCGGTTAAAAAAAAACATCTCGTCGCCATCTGTAATGGGAATTATTAAAGGACAAACGATGAGCCGTTTACATTAATCATTCTGAGTCATTATTAATAATAATAGAAAGGTTTATTTAATAAAGAAAGTTCATGACAGCGTGGCCACGCTGCCAGGCCAGTCACCCGCCAGAGACCGACATGTTTACCCACTAGCGTCTGACAGGGGACTGACCTAGAGCCCTCGTCAGACATACAATTGAATACATGAAATTACGTAGAAGAAAACAAAATGGCTGGTTAGAGAAATTAATAATACGACTATGTTATGGCTAAGCCTGGAAGGCAAACAGCTCCATCTTACAGTTCCCATGACCTTGGGTTATGGCTCTATGGCTGGTAGAAACAGCAACTTCGTTACGACTGAGAGAATGATAGAGTAATCTTAAAGAGACATACACACATTAACCAGTAAATCTGGTCGGACTGAAACTCAAGCTGTATGACATGATAAAATAACAGAGACTCATAATGACGTGATAATATATTCCACGACACCTCAGATGCTTACGATTTTAAATAAAGGTTGAAATGAAAATGAAATTATGTTATTGACGGATGCATTGTCTCCCGAAGGAACCGCAATTGCGATTCAATCCAGGCCGTGGCCGGTGTTGGTGCCTCGGGGGGAATGGTTCTTTCACAGGAACTTTTTCAGAACCCGAGCGACATATATTTCAGGAGAGGGAAGCCAAGCGAGTGTCCACAGTGATATTCCATTTCTGAAAAATATTCCGTTCAAGAATGTTATGAGTTGGATCCAGCTTCTAGGGTCTCCGGATGAGGCCTAGGGGCATTTCTCGTCGCGGTGTTTTGGATCCAAGCTTTTCCTGAAAGCTCTCTCACAGGCCTGGACGTTGGACCACTGCTGCTCATTCAGGGGCTGTACCGCAGTCGTGCCCAACCAGTCGAACGATCGACCGGTAGATCGCGCGCTGGTTTCAAGTAGACCGCGAGATTATTTTGGAAAATCATTTAATTTGATTTGATTTGGAGGGGAGGACAACAAACGTTCGAGCAGTCCTGTGTATAACAGGCAGTCAGGCAGCCTGAGCCAATCGATACCGTCTACATTCCGTACATTCCGGACAGCGAGCTTCACCCATAGGGATGCAAATTGATGCCTTTGTTTTCATGGAGTGGCATGAGTGGGGGTCGGGCCCATCACCTGGCAGGTACAGTATAAACATGGCTCTTAGACCAGCCTTGAGTCACTCGAAATTGCAAGATTAATGGAACACCACCAGCTAAAAAGAGGTTCATTCAGAGGACGCTACTTTTCAACAACGCAAGCAAGACTTCACTGCCGCCAGAGCCAGGACCCTCCGACGAGCTGCCGCCGCCAGGGAGCAGCTCCAACGCCGCCTCCGACGAGCTGCCGCCGCCAGGGAGCAGCTCCAATGCCGCCTCCGACGAGCTGCCGGCGCCGCCGCCAGGGAGCAGCTCCAACGCCGCCTCCGACGAGCTGCCGGATAGCACCAGCGTCAGCGCCGCAAGCAGAACCGGAGCAGCCAAAAGACCAAAAACATATAATTTCCATGAAGAGTGGGAGGAGGCTTACTTTTTTGTTTATTTCAACGCAAAATCAGTGTCTGATTTGCAAACAAACCGTGGCTGTGCCGAAAAAGGGTAATTTGGAGTGGCATTATACAACGATGCACAAGTGAATGCTTTTAAAAGCAAGCTCACCATGTGGGCAAGAATGCTGCAACGCAGTGACCTATGCAACTTTCCTCACATGCAAGCAGAACTTCAACGTCAGGGTGAGGACACCGCACAGTTTGATTGCACACATTATGAGGAGCAAGTTCAAAGCATCTTGTCAGAGTTTGATAAGCGCTTCAGACTTTTCAATACTTGAACCTGTTGCAAGCTACATGTGTTTTCCATTTGGAACTGTAGATGTGGATTACATCACATCCAAAGTGGCCACACTGTTTAGTCTGGACAGCCATGCTGTGGAGAACGAGATCCTCACACTTCAAACTGACATTGAGATTAAAGCCAGGGCAACACAAGGGATGAAGGCAGAGTTCTGGGAGCTACTGCTGCCTGAGAAGTACCCCAACCTCAGGAGATGTGCCATGAACTTAACAGCATTTTTTGGATCAACCTACCTGTGTGAGTCTGCTTTCTCTCACATGAAGATCATCAAGTCCAAGTACAGAACCACATTGACAGATGACCATCTTGTGGACTGCCTGAGGCTTGCAACCAGCTCCTACAACCCAGACTTTGAAAAACTAGCTACCTCTTCCCAGTGCCAGCGTTCTCACTAAGGTAGAGACATTTAATAAAAAAAAAAAAACAAGATAAAGGAGAACTATCAGTGACTGTTGACAGACCTTTTTGTGGAATTGTTTTTTGATTGTATTCCATTTTGCAATGTGACAGCTCTGTTTACACATCATTCCTATTCCCTTTTAATTGTACATATATTTTTGTTTTGATTGTATTGTTCCACTTTTGCTTTGGCAATGTAAACACATGTTTTCTCATGCCCATTGAACTGAGTGTGTGTGTGTTGTCAGTGTGTATGCAGAGTGTGAAATAAACGTGAGAAGTTACAGTTACAGTCTTGTCATTCTTGTAATTCCTACACTACTGTTACAATTATATATAAAATAGCATATTATATTATATACCCATTCAATATGCACATGACAGAAAATATTATATGCCATATAATATTTTCTGTCATGTGCATATTGAATGGGTAATACTATTACTACTAATACTAGCCTTATGCACCTTATGACACTGAATATATTTTTCAGTTAGTTAGATAGTAAATTATATTGACCTATTTGTTTACACTGCTTGTGTTGTTTTTACTACCTGTACCCCCCCCCCCCCTTCTCCCATGCTGCTATTATGCCTGAATTTCCCCAAGGGGATCAATAAAGGAATATCTTATCTTAGCCGAGAGTAGGACATATTTGGGCTGGTAGCTCTCGGCTAGGTGGCAAATTAAAAAGTAGATCTTGGTTCAAAAAAGGTTGGGCACCCCTGCTGTACCGTGTCAGAGGTCTGTGTAGGCCGGCGCCTCCACACCCAGCAGGTGGTTTAGGGTTGGGTCGTAGGGAATCATCCGTTGTTGTTGGAAAACTCTCCCACTTTGGAGTGCTCGTTTGTAGGCACTTCTGATCGCC
Organism: Notolepis coatsorum; assembly: GCF_963971535.1. Taxonomy (NCBI): domain Eukaryota; kingdom Metazoa; phylum Chordata; class Actinopteri; order Aulopiformes; family Paralepididae; genus Notolepis; species Notolepis coatsorum. The sequence continues at coordinate 196,572,651 of NC_140166.1, forward strand.
GAAACCAGACGCATAGACCAGCATAATCTCCACAAGAGCATCTTGCACATTACTACACTTACAGCGGCAGTTACGACGGGTGAGTGGTTGTTTAGATGATGTAAAACAACGCACACGCACACACACAATAATAATAGATTGGATTTGTAATGCACTTTTTGTTCACTGGGATCCCAAAGTGCTACACTACAGCGTTAGAACATAGTTAAAAAATAAAAAATAAAATAGTTATTAGTAAAACAAATAAAATAAAATACAGAATAAAAGTAAGATAAAAATAGAACATAGTTAATTAAAAACATAGTATAAACAGACTATTTAAAAACAACAGCGCAAGAAAATAAAAATAAAAAGCTAACAGTCAAAGGCCTTTTTGAATAGGTAGGTTTTCAGGCCTGTTTTAAAAGAGTCCAGGCTCTGTGGTGCCCTCAGCTGGATGGGGAGGCTGTTCCACAGGCGTGGTGCAGCCATGCAGAAGGCTCGGTCACCCATGGTGCAGAGCCGGGTATTGGGGACCTGAAGGAGCAGGCTACCTGCGGATCTGAGGGTGCGGGTGAAGGATTGTGGAGTGATGAGTTCCTGAAGGTAGAGGGGTGCGTGTCCGTTTATGCAGTTATGGGTGATCGTCAGGATTTTGTAGTTGATCCGGGATGAGACGGGGAGCCAGTGTAGTGAGTGGAGGATGGGGGTTATGTGATCGTGTTTACGGACTCATCAGGATCCTGGCAGCGCTGTTCTGGATGTATTGCAGCTTTTGGATGCTCTTGCCAGGAATCCCGATGAAGAGTCTGTTACAGTAGTCCAGTCTTGAGGAGATAAAGGCATGGACAAGCTTCTCTGCATCTGACGGGGTTAGAATGGGACGGAGTTTTGATATATTTTTTAGGTGATAGAATGAGGTCTTGCAGAGAGTCGAAAAGGGAGAAACAGAGTGGAGAAGCACTGAATCAACTGTTTGTGTACATTATGTGTACTGTTACGGAGACAGTGCTGGACTATGTCTGTACTAGGGTGAAAGAAACAATCCCCACTACCAAAATGAAAGTTTACCCAAATCAAAAACCCTGGGTAGACAAATCCGTCCGTGAAGCTCTGAGAGAGCGCACCAAAGCATACAATGACGGCCTAGTGGCAGGCAACATGAACGACCACAAGGTGGCGCAACACAACGTAAGGAGGACAGTGACAGAGGCCAAACGACGCTACAGGGATAAAATTGAACTCCAGTTTGAACAAGCTGACTCTAGAGCTATGTGGCAGGGGCTCAAAACGATGACAGACTACAAAGGCGCCTCCCTCAAACTGAACAGTGACATCTCCTTAGCAAACGACCTCAATACCTTCTATGCGAGGTTTGATGCTGGTAATAACAACACCAGCTCACAAGCCTCGGCAATGGGGGGGGGGGGGTCGGCTGCTGATGGAGGCGCAGTGTTCAGGGTAACAGAGCATGAGGTGAGGCGGACCTTTAAAAAAGTGAATATCAGGAAGGCAGCAGGTCCGGACGGCATCCCCGGCCGCGTCCTAAAAGTCTGTGCCGACCAACTGGCCCCAGTATTCACTGACATATTTAACCTGTCCTTAGAACAGGCTGTCATCCCCACCTGCCTGAAGAAGTCCACTATTATCCCTGTACCCAAAAAATCCAAGCCTGCTTGCCTCAACGACTACCGCCCTGTAGCTCTCACCTCCATAGCCATGAAGTGCTTTGAGAAGCTAGTAAAGGGCTACATCTGCTCCTCCCTCCCCATCAACATGGACCCCCTGCAATTTGCATACCGCCCCAACAGGTCCACGGAGGACGCCATATCCCATGTGCTGCACACAGCAGCATCACACCTGGACAAGAGGCAGGGGAACTATGTGAGAATGCTATTCATCGACTACAGCTCGGCATTCAATACCATAGTCCCCTCCATACTCATAGCCAAGCTCAGGGACCTGGGCTTGGGCTATGACCTCTGCCAGTGGGTCTTGGACTTCCTGACTGGCAGACCCCAGGTGGTGAGAGCAGGCAACTGCACCTCCTCATCCATCACCCTCAACATAGGGGCCCCCCAGGGCTGTGTTCTGAGTCCCCTCCTCTACTCCCTGTACACACACGACTGTGTGGCTCAGCGGAGTAGCAATACAATCGTCAAATTTGCTGACGACACAGTGGTGGTGGGCCTGATCTCTGCCAACGACGAGAGGGCCTACCTGGAAGAGGTCAAGGTCCTGGCGGGATGGTGCCAGGAAAACAGCCTCTCCCTGAACGTCAGCAAAACAAAGGAGATGATTGTGGACTTCAGGAGGTCGGGGGTCAAGGACTACAGCCCCCTCAGCATCGACGGGGCACCGGTTGAGAGAGTCAACAGCTTCAAGTACCTCGGAGCCCAAATATCCGAGGACTTGAAATGGACCATACACATTAACAGTGTGGTGAAGAAGGCACGACAACGCCTCTACTTCCTCAGGCGCCTAAGGAAGTTCCAAGTCAGCCAGAAGATCCTTAAGAACTTCTACTCATGTACAATAGAGAGCATCTTGACCGGCAACATCACCTCCTGGTTTGGGAATAGCACTGCAAAAGACCAAAGCAGACTACAAAGAGTGACACGTTCAGCCGAACGCACAATCGGAGGGGGGCTCCCCACCCTCCAGAACATTTACTACAAGCGTTGCAAGGGGAAGGCTAAGAGAATTATTAAGGACTCGAGCCACCCGAACAACTGCCTCTTTGAACTGCTGCCGTCAGGCAAGCGATACAGGAGTCTCAAGGCGAGCACAGAAAGACTCAGAAGTAGCTTCTATCCCCAGGCCATCAGGCTGCTAAACGAACAATGAATGAACACTACACAACAACAACCACCAAACACACATAGCACACACATCCACACGCACACACTCACTTTAAACAAACACACTGTAGCACCCACTACACACACTTTATAGCACACACCCACTTTAAACAAACACACTGTAGCACCCACTCCCCACACTTTATATTTATGGATGAAGGATTGCACTACAACTCGTACACCTTACTGTAAATTGTACCTAAAATTGTACCTCATCCCATTTCTGCTTTGCACTAGATAGTACTGTACATTAGTACACTGCATAGTTGTGTATTGTATATTATATGGTAACTCAGAACATTGTACATATGTCTATACCGAACAACTGTGACCTCATTTTCTTCTTCTAAATTCATGCTATATTATGTTATTATGTTATTTGATACTATCTTGTCTAGCACAGTCTCTGGAGCGTAACAGTAAGAAGCATTTTGTATGAAAGTATTCTGTACTTCTGTATGACAACTATTAAAGAACTTGAACTTGAACTTGAACTTCATTGTCTGCCAATAATGCATGTGGTTTATTATGAGATGATGAAGCCAAAGGGGGGGACATTTTTTAAAGTTAGAACAGATAAAAGATGGAACAGAGAAAAGTTAGAACAGAGGACCAAGTAGGCTTTAACTGGAAGCAGAGCGTCACCATTAATGTTAAGACGGACTGAGTGAGAGACGCAGCCTGACAGACATGTAGTTGTAGCTACTACCTACTCCCATCAGCAAATAACACTGGACTGAAATACTGTGGCTGAAATAACGTGGAAAAAACTTAACTGGAAGAATAAAACAGATTTTATGAGGTCCTACCTACATTTACTCTCTTACATGGACTTGAAGTGTGCAGCTGTATTATCTATGAAAATATCGGCACTCTGTATCAGCAGATACTCGATATTAAATGAGTAAAAAAGCTTGATTGGGACATCATTTTTGACTGTATTCTATTACTTCTTTATTGTGAAAATTTGTTTAGCCTAGATAATATTTTAGATTTCTTATAATTCCAGTGTCTATGTATGAAGCAAATGTGTTAGTGTGTGACGTTAATAGATGTCCTTTGATGGATAACTAGGCTAGAGGTTATTGTTACTTATTGCTCTTCTTCTTCTGTTGAGTTAACGGAATCATGAAAACAAAACCGCAAGGGAACCCTTGTGACTTAGAGCGGAGTAGTAAACCCTTTCTAAAGGGAAAAGCCTCTGAGTGGCATTGTGTTGTTTTACACTTTCCTTCAACCTTCTGTTCACACTCATGAATGCACTGAACTGAGCGCCGCCCTCATGCTGGGGACATTCGGTTACATTGTTGTTGTTTTTTTGTACACACTTGTGTTTGTGTGTGTGTGTGTGAGAGAGAGAGAGATAGCGTATATGTATGCATGCATGCATGCGTGGGCCTGAGTATTCGGAGTATGTCTCAGGCCTTTGAGCCATGAGAACATGGTTGGTTTTTCTCATGTTATGAATGGAGGGTTAGCTGCCTGGCAGTGTGACCAGCCAACACATCTCCTAAGTGGCTGGCACTGGTACGCCGGGTAGGCTGGCATAGCCCAGTAAACAGCCCCCCTGATGACATGACCTGAGCCTGAGCCAGCTGGAGACTACGACTACGTTCCATTCCAATAGGCCCCCTCCTCCTCCTCCTCCTCCTCCTCCTCCTCCTCCTCCTCCTCCTCCTCCTCTATACCCTCGTTAGAGGACAGGTTTGGAATTTTAAGAAGCCTATCTTATTGATCACTATTAAGCAACACTTTTCAGGACAACTAGGAGATGTTAATACGACCAGGCGTTGCCAGTACTACATATACAATTTCCCAACGTTTCCTTTTCGCGCTCTTTTTCAGACCTGACCGTTTGATTGGGGTGCAGGACTCTGGAGTTTGTCTAGATTGCACACAGGAGAACGGCGCCATCTAGATGTAGAGCAGCATAGAACTAAGTTCAACGGCCAACTTAACTGCCTGAGTTGGCTGTGCAGGTTCTGCTGAAAGTGGCACTTGAGGAACTCCTTTGCTTGTTGTGAGATTTTACAACATAAGCATATTAGATGCTTCTACATTATTTTAAGTTTTTAAATTTTTTATTATTCTCACTGTGGTGTGCTGTGCATGACTTCCGCCATCTTTAAACTGGTCTTGTTGTAAGCAACAGGTCAGAGTCGGTAATTCAATTCATGACATGACTTGTATTTGTCAAGTCCTGCAATCCGGTTGACCTTGTTGTGTTGAGCCGTGTCCCACATCACCCACTGTTCTGTGACGGGACTTGTTGTAACATGATGCCATCTTTTCATTTCACCTTTTCATTTAGAGTTGAACTGATTATATGATAATAGGCCTAACACTGAGCTCAATGACAACAGGCTATATTACAAACAGGGGCAGTGGCTCAGGAGCTAGAGTGGTTGTCTGTTAATCTGAACGTTCCTGGTTCAAGAGAGTGAGTCAATGGGGGAATGTGAGGCATAAGGTGTGAAGTGCGTTTGGGTAAAAGCTATATAAATTATGCAGCCTATTTAACATTTACCTTTTAACAATGTAACTTGTTGGCAAAGGCTTCCTACCTAGCTAAACTAGTGAAACCACGGGTTGTGGTCCATTTGTCTCACTTGTTTATCTTTCATTGTAAACATCTCTACAAAGCCCACTAGGATGGACACTAAAAGTGCCTCATTGTATGCAAGAGTGAAAATGAATAAAGATTAGCATGTTACTTCATGTGCGTCATGCATAGTCTGAGAGGGGATTTCCATGTGGCCACAGCCTGCCTCTCTCGAAGTAATTTGAGTAGACAGTCAGGGTCATCTTGGTCCTGACCTGCTTGTGTTTTCACTATGGGAAAACCCATGGGTTTACAGCACACATTTTAATGTTCGTGGGATATACAAGGCCAATCGCATTTTCTTTCTGTATTTCCATGAGAGGGTTTGTGTTTTAGTGGACAATATATTGACCTGCTTTAGTAAGTGGGCCCTGCGGGCGGTGTGGTTGTAGCAGGCTGACTAAGATCTTGGAGCCGTTGCTGTTGAAACAAGGAGGGACGAATGAAATGTTGCTTTTGTTCAAGGTCTTGAGTCTGGCACCCTCCTCGCCTCGCCTCTCCTCTCCCAGAGCCATAGTCGCTACTGACCCTTCAGGGAACAGAGAGTAGGCTTTGTCAGGGGGGAGGGGGGGGGAGTAGTAGAGACAAATTGAAATAGAAAAACACGAGAGGAATAAGATAAAGAACAGATACAGTAAGTGAGAGAGGGAGAATAATGTTTTCTTTCTTTGAATGAAATGTTGCCTTGTTCAAGGTCTTGAGTCTGGCACCCTCCTCGCCTCTCCTCTCCCAGAGCCATAGTCGCTACTGACCCTTCAGGGAACAGAGAGTAGGCTTTGTCAGGGGGGGAGGGGGGGGGAGTAGTAGAGACAAATTGAAATAAAAAAAACGAGAGGAATAAGATAAAGAACAGATACAGTAAGTGAGAGAGAGGGAGAATAATGTTTTCTTTCTTTTCCTTTGCAGTGAGAAAACCCTGGTATTTATTTTTTGTTTTGTAGTAAAAGGTCCAGTTTTTGTTGGTCGTTGGCCATAAAAGGTCATTTTAGTTACTATTAGAGTGCTCTAACCAGAGTACCTGACCCTGTACAACCCTTTGACCTTTTAGTTACTATTAGAGTGCTCTAACCAGAGTACCTGACCCTGTACAACCCTTTGACCTTTTAGTTACTATTAGAGTGCTCTAACCAGAGTACCTGACCCTGTACAACCATTTGACCTTTTAGTTACTATTAGAGTGCTCTAACCAGAGTACCTGACCCTGTACAACCATTTGACCTTTTAGTTACTATTAGAGTGCTCTAACCAGAGTACCTGACCCTGTACAACCCTTTGACATTTTAGTTACTATTAGAGTGCTCTAACCAGAGTACCTGACCCTGTACAACCCTTTGACCTTTTAGTTACTATTAGAGTGCTCTAACCAGAGTACTTGACCCTGTACAACCATTTGACCTTTTAGTTACTATTAGAGTGCTCTAACCAGAGTACCTGACCCTGTACAACCATTTGACCTTTTAGTTACTATTAGAGTGCTCTAACCAGAGTACCTGACCTGACCCTGTACAACCCTTTGACCTTTTAGTTACTATTAGAGTGCTCTAACCAGAGTACCTGACCCTGTACAACCCTTTGACATTTTAGTTACTATTAGAGTGCTCTAACCAGAGTACCTGACCCTGTACAACCATTTGACCTTTTAGTTACTATTAGAGTGCTCTAACCAGAGTACCTGACCCTGTACAACCATTTGACCTTTTAGTTACTATTAGAGTGCTCTAACCAGAGTACCTGACCATGTACAACCATTTGACGTTTTAGTTACTATTAGAGTGCTCTAACCAGAGTACCTGACCCTGTACAACCCTTTGACCTTTCCTTCCAGTAACTTCTCCAGCCAGGCCAGCCAGGCCAGCCAGGCCAGCCAGGCCAACCTCTACGGACCTCTTAACCAATCAGAAGCAGCCGAGGCGGCAGCGGGAGGATCGGCCCCTCCCCCCTCCTCTTCGTCTTCATCCTCCTCTCCTCCGTCCTCATCCTCCGCGTTCTGCCCCATCGTCCCCTCCTCCCGACACATTGTGGAGCGCCAGCCCCGTATGCTCAACTTCAGAGTGGAGTACCGACAGCGCACCCAGGAGGTGGTGGTGGAGGAGGCCAGCACAGTGGGTGAGCAGCCACGCACGCACGCACGCACACACACACACACACACACACACACACACACACTCTCACACAGTATGTGGTACACATTTATATATTAGTATCACATATTTGAATGTTTTATCCATGTCATAAATTACAATCAGGCCAGGAACACGAAGATATACTTTATGTGCTCTATTGAAATTCATATTCATATGACTAAATCACCCAGACAGCACAGTAACACAGTTTCACACTGATGACACAAGATTGAACAATACCGTGTAACGGCTTGGCTTTCCTCCTAGTAAAACCAGCCATCACACGCACGCACACACACGCACACGCACCCACAAGCACACAAACACACAGGAAAGAAATGTTGCACACTGCCACCTAGTGGAGGAATGATATCACCTTTTAATCCACATGTGTCCTCTCCCTCTTCTCCCCTGCAGGAGAAATCAAACGGATCCTGGAGACAGAGCTGGGAGTTCCAGTGGCCAAAATGCAGTTGAAGGGATGGAAGAGTGGAGATGTATCTGACAGTGTGAGTTTACAACCTCAGATTTATTATTACAATGCAAATCAACCGATATTGGCCATAAAAGACTCCCCCCCCCCCCCCCCCCCCCACACACTTTGCAATGGGATGGACAATATTCCTGTCCGTAGCAGTATCACAGCCATAGATGGTGTATTGGTGAATGTATAACCCTGCACAGAACAAACAGAACTGTGTATCATAAGCAGTTCCTTGGACTGGAGCCCTGCATGCCAATTTGCCATGATTTATGATTCTTCCAGCTAGATTTCCAGGAATTCCTTGCACATTATGCTTCACTAGATGACAAATCATCATCTCTTCTCCACTGATTTTCAACTTGAGCAGTGAAGAGGGATTTTAAACGTTTTCTGGTGTGTGTGTGTGTGTGTGTGTGTGTGCGTGCGTGTGTGTGTGCGTGTCCTATAGACGGTGCTGAGGAGTTTACACCTGCCCAAGAACAACAGCCTGTATGTTCTGACTCCAGAGATTGCCTCTACTCCCAGTACCAGTACCGGTACCAGTACCAGTACCGGTACAGGTACCAGCACCAGTACAAGTACCAGCCAAACCAGGTACCTAGAACACCACTCTTTATCTCTGCAGTCTTGTTTGTACAACAACATGAGAACCCCTCACTCACTCACTCACTCACTCACTATGTCACACACACACACACACACACACACACACACACACACACACACACACACACACACACACACACACACACACACACACACCATCATAAATGTAGGTTAATTTGTTAGAAGGTCCTTTGGTCTGATTGCATTCGCTCCTAGAAGGAACTGCTCCAGGATTCACTTGGAAGCTGAATGAGACCACCTCCAACAGGTGGACCAGGGTGCAGTTGTCTGGTGTGGACCTGAGTTTGATTCAGATCTCCTGATTGTAGACCGAGATCACCTCAAACAGGTGGACCAGGGTGAGGTTGTCTGGAGTTTGATTCAGACCTCCCCAAACCCAATCCAATCCACTTTATTTATAAAGCACATTTAAAAACAACAAAGTTGACCAAAGTGCTGTACAAGTCCCACAACATAAGATAAAAACATAAAAATAGAATAAAAGCACACGATAAAAACAAATACAATGGGGCGCCCGAGTGGTGAACCACACAATGCGCTGCTTCGCAACACGGCCGACCCGGGTTCGATTCCCGGACCCTCCGTTCTTTGCTGAATGTCTTCCCCTGCTCTGTCTCCCATTCCTCCTCTCTCTCTCTACCGGACTGCCCGGTAGTAAAAAAAAAAAAAATCTACAAAAACTTTACTTGTCCGAAAGGACGAGTTAAATAAATTTAAATAAATAAAGTTAAATAAATAAATGCAATATGTCACATAAAAAGGCAGGTCTCTCAAAAACTGTTTAAACACAGAAAGCCAGAGCAAATAAATGTGTTTTGAGGTGTGATTAAAAAAAGGTTTGACCTTGGACAGCCTCCTAAGTTGGGAAAAAGCTCTTTCCCACCACATCATTGATCTGCTTGTCCAACTTAAGGTCACAATCAAACTTCACCCTAGGTTGGTGACAGTTGGCTTCACAAAGTATGATCTGAAAAACCCCAGGGCTGAGCCTTTAATGCCAACCCAGTGCTCTAAACGGGAGAGCAGAATATTGTGATCCACTGTGTCAAAGGCAGCAGTGAGATCCAAAAGCACAAGGATAAGAGAGTCACCAGAGTCAGTGGCCAAAAGGATATCATTAAAAACTCTTGAGTGCAGTCTCGGCAGTGTGCAGCGCTCTAAAACCAGATTGGAAAACCTCCAGAATGCCATGTGTCAAGGAAAGACATTAATTCGGGAGCTTGGAGATGGGCCTGAAATGAGAGAGGACAGAGTGTCCAGGTTAGGCTTTTTAATCAGCGGGTGCACCACAGCATGTTTAAAAAGTACAGGTACATCACCTGCAAGGCTGTTGTTCATAATCGTTTGGACATTTGGTCCTATAACCCTGCTGACCTCTTTGACAAGGTGAGGGGGAAGGACATCTAAGGGGGAGCCTGAGGGCTTCATATGGGCAATAATTGCCTCTAGCTGAGCAAGGGACACAGCTTTGTCAATACAAAACTGAAGAAAAAGCTCACATGTTTCAGTGGAAGCTTCAAGACAAACCGACTGGGCGAAATCGAGAATATAATTAATCATTTAAAAAAGAACACAAGGCTTGTGACAATTGTTTAAAATGATATCAGAAAAATGTAAAATGTTTTCAATTTTAACACCAGCTATCCCTCAGAATGTCAAAAGACACCTGCAGCTTGTCCTTTTTCCACTGTCGTTCAGCCCTCCTGCACTCTCGTCTGGCTTCACGTGTGCGTCACCTGTGTTTCCTATACATAGACTCAAATGTGGTGGACTGTCACAGCAACCCATCCTAAAATACATTTACATTTAGTCATTTAGCTAACGCTTTTATCCAAAGCGACATACAAATTGTGTTCAAGGCAGCAGGAGGGGTGCACCTCTGGTAGCTAAGGGTAAGTGGTATTGTTCATCTAGCAGTGCCGAACTTGAGTGCTTCACTTGAGTGCAAAGGTAGTAGTATAGGCATAGTAGCATAGTACATACTTGTAAAAGACAGTAAAAAGGTTAGTTTTACATTTCTTCATTACAATTCTTTAATTAAATTCAGATATTGATATGCAGACTGCAGAGTGTAGGGGTCTTGAGGGTTTGTAGTTAGAAGATGCAGAGCTTAGGGGTCTTGAGGGTGTGTAGTTAGAAGATGCAGAGCGTAGGGGTCTTGGTGGTGTGTAGTTAGAAGATGCAGAGCGTAGGGGTCTTGAGGGTGTGTAGTTGGAAGATGCAGAGCGTAGGGGTCTTGAGGGTGTGTAGTTGGAAAATGCAGAGCGTAGGGGTCTTGAGGGTGTGTAGTTAGAAGATGCAGAGCGTAGGGGTCTTGGTGGTGTGTAGTTAGATGATGCAGAGCATAGGGGTCTTGAGGGTGTGTAGTTAGAAGATGCAGAGCGTAGGGGTCTTGAGGGTGTGTAGTTAGAAAATGCAGAGCTTAGGGGTCTTGAGGGTGTGTAGTTAGAAGATGCAGAGCGTAGGGGTCTTGAGGGTGTGTAGTTAGAAAATGCAGAGCGTAGGGGTCTTGAGGGTGTGTAGTTAGAAAATGCAGAGCTTAGGGGTCGTGAGGGTGTGTAGTTAGAAGATGCAGAGCGTAGGGGTCTTGAGGGTGTGTAGTTAGAAGATGCACAGCGTAGGGGTCTTGACGGTGTGTAGTTAGATGATGCAGAGCATAGGGGTCTTGAGGGTGTGTAGTTAGAAGATGCAGAGCGTAGGGGTCTTGAGGGTGTGTAGTTAGAAGATGCAGAGCGTAAGGGTCTTGAGGGTGTGTAGTTAGAAGATGCAGAGCGTAGGGGTCTTGAGGGTGTGTAGTTAGAAGATGCAGAGTGTAGGGGTCTTGAGGGTGTGTAGTTAGAGAAGATGCAGTGTAGGGGTCTTGATGGTGTGTAGTTAGAAGATGCACAGCGTAGGGGTCTTGAGGGTGTGTACCTAGAGACCACTGACCGGAGGTAGGAGGGAGCCATTCCCCTGTTACACGGAATGCCACGTCAAGAACCTTGAAGCAGATTTGTGTGGCAATGGGAAGCAAGTGCAGCGCTCTGAAAAGTGGAGTGATGTGTGCTGACTTTGGTAGGTTGACGATCAGATGGGTTGCTGTGTTCTGTATGAGTTGAAGAGCCTTGGTGGCGCAATATGCTAAACCAGCTAGCTGTGCATCGCAATAGTCGAGGCGAGACATGACTGTTGATTTGCAGGAGGAGATCAGTGGCTTCATACATTAAAATGATTTCCAGCAGAAGCAAGTCCCACATATGCTCGCTTATGCACACGTCAGTCTCTCTCTCGCCTGGCAGTGAAATATCAGCCCCTCCCCCCCGTCTCTGACACGGGAGGATACACACACAGTATCTGTGTCTTCCACAGAGTGGAACACTGACATCTCCAGGCAGGAAGCGGTTGGTACTTGGTACCGTAGCTATGTAAAGTTAAAGCCACTAAATTATTGTTGTGTATCCTTTAAGTGCCAGTAGTCAATCCTTTGCATTCACACCGTGTCCGTCTATAAATGAGTGTCGGAATCATAAATGCAAATATGTCAATCATAATGGAACATGTTTGCGACTTGACATCACAATAAATCAAACACAAAGCAAAAACACCATGAAGTCCAAACAAATTTTTATAAATGAATGCAACACTCCCAGACATACCCCACGTAAAGGTAAGGAAAAACTCACTAAAACCTAGCAATAGGAAAAAATGCACCACAGGTAATGTGGAGGAGAGAAACTAATTAATATGAACTAACATTGCGGTTTGAATGCCATTAGAGTTGCAGGGAAATGGAGCTAAGCATAATAATAATAAACTTTATTTGTATAGCACCTTTCATACAGAAACTGCAGCTCAAAGTGCTTCACAACAGAAAAAAGACAGACATAAAATGAGCACATAAAGTGCAGACATATAAAATCACAGTTTTTCACAGTTTAACACCCCAACAGGCCACCTTGTTTATAGTTTGATTCAGTTTTAAATAGACAATAATAAAAAGAGTAAGATAAAATAGACAGTAAAATAGTGCAATAGTGCAGTGCAATAAAATAGTAGAATAGAATAGATACAATATATATATATATATATATTTTTTTTTACAGTGCAATAAAATAGTTCTGGATTACTGTTCAACAGTTCAAAGTCGTCTTTACCTTCTCTGTTTGGTATCCACAGTTTAAAACTTGACAGTCTTCCCTCCTGTTTTATACCCACTTTGACCCTTCGAACCTCCCACCCAGGGCAAACCTCCCTCTCAGGGCGCAGTTCCCTCTCTCAGGGTGCAGTTCTAGGCCTGGGTCGTACACAGTTTTAAAGCCTGACAGTCTCTTGTTTGATACCCACACAGTTTATTACCTGACACTTTTGAACCTGTAATAAAAAGTAATAGACAGAGTTAAATAATACAGTGCAATAAAATAGTAGAATAGAATAGCTAGCAAAATTATGCAATAGAATGGACAGAGTAAAATAGTGCTACAGTACAATCAACAGCGGAGTGTATTGGAAGGCTATGGTGAAGAGGTACGTTTTTAGCTTATTTTTGGAAATATTAAAGAGATCTAGCTTCCCTAATGTCCGTAGGTAGTGTGTTCCATAACTTTGGTGCATAGTTTGCAAAGGCTGCATCCCCGATTTTCCTTAGACTGTGGCTTGGAACCTTCAATAGACCAGTAGTAGATGATCGCAATGTTCTAGGAGGCACATGGTTGACTAGAGAATTTGCAATGTAGCTTGGTCCTGTTCCATTTAGTGCTTTGTATATAAGGAGGAGGACCTTGAAATCAATTCTAAATGTTACCGGAAGCCAGTGTAGGTTAGCTAATACTGGACTGATGTGGTCTATCCTCTTGGTTCTAGTTAGTAGCCTAGCTGCCGAGTTTTGAATGAGTTGGAGTCGTTCTGTGTTTTTTTTTGGGAGGCCAGTGAGGAGTGCATTACAGTAGTCAAGTCGGCTTTAGATAAAGGCATGGATCAGTTTTTCAGCGTATTTTTTTTTTTATAAACGGCCATACCTTAGCTATGTTTCTAAGGTGGAAAAATTATGTTTTTGTCACCTTGTTGATTGTGATTGTGATTTAAAGCTTAGGTCTGAGTCTATTATAACACTCAGACTTGTAGCTTCGGGTTTGATCCAAGGAGTAAGTTTCCCCATATTGCTCTGTAACATTTATCTTTTTGTTATAGGACCGACTAGTAGGATTTCAGTTTTGCCCTCATTTAATTTTAGGAAGTGGTTCGTCATCCATTTGTTTATTGCTAAGAGACAGGCGGAAATGGAGTTAATAGCTGTGTGATCATTTGGTTCAGCGGAGATGTACAATTGTGTGTCATCTGCGTAACTATGGAAACATACATTGTGTTTTCTAATGATGTCTCCGAGTGGCAGCATGTATAGTGAGAATAATAATTGACCAAGGCAGCTGCCCTGTGGAAGTAGGTGTCATGTTTATCAGAAGAATGATCTCCAAGCCTGATGTAATATTTTCTCCCTTTGATATATGTTCTGAACCAGTTTAATACATAGTCAGAAAGACCAACTAACTTTTCTAGACGATTTATTAGGATATCATGGTCGATCGTGTCAAACGCTGCGCTTAGATCTAATAGGACGAGAATTGAGACTTTGTTTGCATCAGAGTTTATTCTGAGGTCACAAATTATTTTTGTATAATAATAAGCTATAGCAAGCCAGCCACGGTAAAAACCTTCCTTAGATCAATGATAATATTTTTCAAAAAATAGAAATGGTTGAGGTGGTCATAGTGGTAATTTTACAATATTAAGGCATCTCGTTCTGGGCAGCGACGATGTGTATTTCTTCTATTAATGAAGTGTGTACAGAACTGATTTAGACCACTGGCACTCCAACATACCACTCACTTTTGCTACTATAGGCTCAAATGGTCTGGTGTGACCAGCTTGGTCAGCCTTCTCCGGATAGGTGTTTGAGGTGTGTTTCTTTGCGCACAGAACACAGGGTATTTTCTGCAACAGTGTAAAACAAATGCACAACCACCTTGACCACCAAGAAACAAGTGAGCTCTGCAGAACGTCTGCATGCAAAAAAAGAAAGCACACAGATGCAACAGGGTAAAGACACTGAGGGAAATGTATTGGAAACACTGAGGCAGTACCGCTCACGGCCAGCAGGTGCCACAATTACAAAGAATTCAAAATCCTTTTTGAATTTAGGTTTCAGAGAGCGCTGCATCAGCAGCAGATGAGAGCGGCACAACAACTGATAGAGTGGCAGGTAGGCGTGAATACTTTACCCAAGGCAGTTGTCCTTCCGCGTTCGGTTTGCCCGCCCTGATTGGCCTCTCAGCGCCCAATCGCCTATCACCTAACTACTCTGTGCTTTTTCGAGCTTTAGTTTCCGCCGGAGAGGAGAGAAAGACCTCGGCTCACAACACAAGCAGCTCAAACTACCTGTTGGAATAAATTAATTGATTGATGTTTAACTTGTCCCTGTGTGTGTCCAGTCATTTCGACTAGCAAACGTTGTATTTAACGTTACCTCAGGATACCACTGTTTGTATTTAGTTGGTTAGCTATGTAGCTAATGTGGATAGCATTTTGAATAGCATCAATGCTAGCTGGCTGGCTACAGCTTTATTTACTAAATTATGGATTTTTTTTTTTTTTTTTTTTTTTTTTTATCTTTTCCCCCCCTCCTTTTTCCTCTGATTTTCTCCCATCCCAATGTTAGTCGTTATGCCAATTCCCAATCCCCTTCCTGGTCGCTGCGCACTTACCCCCCACAGTCGGTCTGGGAGAGTGGAGGCTATCACGTGCTTCCTCCGACACACGTCTAGCCAATCAACCGCTTCTTTTCACCTGGCAGCGCGGACTCTCACTGATGGGGTGTAACGTGTGGAAGGATCACACTACCCCCCTTAGATCCTATCCGCGCTTAGCAGGCGCCCCCGACCGAACTGTAGGAGTCGCTGTTTACAACGACCCGGACCCACCCCGCCAGCTTTCCCACCCTCTAATACTGCCAATTGTATTAGTGTGAACGGCCAGCCAAGCTGGTGACAACGCCGGAGCTGTGAGCTGGATTCGAACAGGCGAATCCAGCCGCTCCGGTGTTGGTGACGAACGCAATCTCCACTACGCCACCTGACCGCCAATTATGGAGGCTTTTTAATCGTCAAGGTAAGAGAGGATGTCATGATCAACTGAAGGCATATGCTATGGAACAATATGTGCTTGGGTTTTCAGAAAAAAGGCCAGGTATGTGACGCTAATCTCTCTAGTTAGTATTGTGTATTGCATCAAGTGTAAGCACAGCAGAGCCCCGCTCCGCTTCAGACAGAGAGCACAGCGAGTAGTGCGGCGATAGTAGGGCTAACGCGATTGGGCGCTGAGAGGCCAATCAGGGCGCTCAAATCGAACGCGGAAGGACAACTGCCTTGGGTAAAGTATTCACATGGCAGGTAGAGGTGAACCAGGTGAAACAGAGAGAGTAAGCTGTTGGGAGTGGGCCAGCAGAGAGTAGGCCAGCAGTGTGATACAGACCTGCTCTCCCCATAACAAAATAGACTGAACCTGTGCAAATATTGCACTAAATGGAACAGCAAGCTACATTGCAAATTCTCTAGTCAACTATGTGCCTCCTAGAACATTGCGATCATCTACTACTGGTCTATTGAAGGTTCCAAGCCACAGTCTAAGGAACATTGGGGATGCAGCCTTTGTAAACTATGCACCAAAGTTATGGAACACACTACCTACGGACATTAGGGAAGCTAGATCTCTTAATATTTCCAAAAATAAGCTAAAAACTTACCTCTTCACCATAGCCTTCCAATTCACTCCGCTGTTGATTGTACTGTAGCACTATTTTACTCTGTCCATTCTATTGCATAATTTTACTAGCTATTCTATTCTACTATTTTATTGCACTGTATTATTTTACTCTGTCTATTACTTTTTATTACAGGTTCAAATATTGCAAATATTCATTTGTCTGAGCTTCACGGGTAACCAGGATGGAGGTGGAGGCCTCTGTCTGTTGACCCCACCACAGCTGTCCTGCATTCTTGTGGGAAACACTGCAGACAAACTGCACCGAGGGGTACAAACTTGATTTGATGATAATAATAATACCTCCTAATGAACAGCAGGTGGCAGACTCTATCCATTTTCAGAGCGGTTGCCTTCAGAAGCACACCAACACTATCTATGAACGTTGTATAACAAATGCCACTTTCATTAGAATATTTAGAGGGATATTTGACCCGCTGGTGCAAGTGTATTGTCTCGCATCTATTGTGACATTTTGAAAAGAAAGGCTGCCGCCACATACTCTCTGTTATGTAAATAACAATGTCCTCAACCATGTTTGTATCTTTCAGCTTGATATTGTTGCGTGCTGGCGGTTATTTTACATACAGAGATTGTGTGTGTGTGTGTGTGTGTGTGTGTGTGTGTTCGTTCCACGGTGCCACCACATGCATCATTCATCTTCATTTTCTCATCTGTTCTGATGGCTGACAATATAGAGGTTTAGTGAGAAAGCCCCATTAAGCTGGCCTTCTCCACGCAGAGGTCACTGTTCGTCTCGCTGAGCGCGTGGAGGTATTAGCAACCTTTCCTTCTGAAATGTCAGACTACCCAATGTGGAGATATAGCCCTAATCCAATCACAGGTGGCAGTTGAGTGAGTGTGATCTGTTCCTCATCAGTTTCAGGTAAAGTTCAGCCTCTTAGGGATTTCCTACCCATGATGGCCATAATGCTTGTCTTTACTGCGAGACGGCAAGTCGGAGGGGACATTTTCAAGCACCATATTTTGTTTATTCAGAGGATAAGCGCATTGGCTTAGACCACACTGTATATTTTATTTGTGTGAGTGAGTGTGGACATGTGCGTGCAAGATTGTGTGTGCGCATCAGTGTTCTTTGTGTTTGTTTCTTGTCCTGCATTTTGTGTGTGGGGGGGAGGGTGTAAGCCTATGTAGGCCTATATACTACCTCCAATTACTGCTAAGATATTTCTACAACTATCTAATTTCCTGGCCAATACTAATCACTGACTGAAACGCATTGTATTGCAACAACAGTTGACGGTAATACAAGTTTTAATTATTTAGCTTTTCCGTTTTAAATGCCCCATTAAAAACATCTTAGATTCAGTAGTATCTTCCTGTCTGAACATCCTGTTTAATGCACAAACAGTGGAAAACCGTGGAATCAACACACACTCTAAATACTGATTTCATGCAGACTTCAATATTATAATTCCATGTACGAATAAAAACTATTTAAATACATTTTTATTTTTTATGAAAAATAGGCAAATGTAGGTTCTTGCAGATAGATCTGTATTTATTTATTTTTTATAAAAAAATATATTGTCTTTTATTTCCACGTGCTGTGACTATATGAAGCACAGCCATTGATAGTCTATATCAGTGGTGTTGGTACTGTATGGCCCTGAGAAAATTGTAATTTAATAAAATGTCAAACCTTTATTTAAACTCGAAAGGCAGTTATTTACAGTCACGCCAAGTGTACATACAAAGTTAAGCAAAAAAAGCCATATAAAATCACACGGCATATAAAATCATAACAATAAGACTAGTAAGGATGTACAACTTGATTGACAATTTTAATGTTTTAAACTATGCAACAGAGGGGAGAATCTCAAGCTTTTAGGACTGTTGGAGTTCATCCCATGAGCTAGAGGGGCATCATAGCTAACTCATTGAGCGCCAATCACGAGATATCTCGTTTCTGAGAGCCAGTGGTTGAGCGCCAAAAACAAGATATCTCGTTTTTAGTTCCCTTTTTTCTATTTTCTTATTCTAAACACTCGCGCGGGCCTATGTGAGTGTGGCTGGGACCTGCAATGACGATTGAATCCCGACAGGTGGCAGTATCGCCTACCTTATGAACGGCATGGGCTGAGTGTAACCAAATCACTAGGGCACTCCCAGCAGTGGCATGGCAGCACTGAGCAAACTACAGCAGTCTTAACGTTCCACAATGGCGATCGCCTAGAGCAAACTATTGGATATATATATTATGAAGAAGACAAAACGGATTATATGGATGATTATTATGGACGATAAGGTGTGTTTCCACCAGACTATGTTGGACTCAGCACTTCTGGTAAATCATAAAAATACTATAGTCAAACCGGCCGATGAGGAAACCTATTGGGCTCCGTGGTGTAGTCTGGCCCGAGCACACAATAGACGAAGAAGACAACGGATGAGGGCCACCGAACGATATATGTATTGATCCTGTTCTGATTCAAGACACTTGGAGCGAGAGTGAGTGGTGTAAAGATGGAAAAACCGTGCCAATGAGTTAAGTCACTAGAACGGGTTGGTACCAAAATTCCATTCCAATAATGATGTAGTAGAAAACAGCATACATTTAGTTTTACTAGCATTTAGAACCAATTTAAGTTTACCCTGGAGGGTAATAAAGGAAGGTTGTAAGTTCTCAATGGCCAATTGTACAGAGTCAGCAATACAATACACAATTATAATAATACATTTTATTTGTAGTGCACTTTACATTTAGATGAAATCTCAGTGCTACAGGTTAAAAACAAAGCAAAGAAAGAAAATAGAATAAAATTAAAAGCAACAGATAAAATAGGCAAAAGCTAGAAGCAATTCCCAATACACAAAAACAAAGACAACGTGGAATTAGCCAAAGGCTCTATTAAATAGGAGGGTTTATAGTCCTTGTTTAAAAATGTCCACAGACGAGCTCTCCGGTGCAATGGGAGCAGCCGAGCAGGAGGTCCGATCTCCCATGGTACGGAGCCTGGTCCTGGGGCGCTGTGCCAGAGCAGAGGGCACACAGTATCATCTGCATACAGATTATTCAGCGAAGACACAATATCATTCATATAAATGGTGAAGAGGACGGGACCTTGAATTTAACACCTTTAGTTATTGATACAAATTTTGATTGGGCATAACCTTTAAAAATAGTATAGTATAACCGGAGATTGTATAAATTATCATGTACAGAAAGATACTACCAAAGGACCCAGTATGGCCTCCATGCTCTGTAAATAACTTATGTACATATACCGATATGCCCTAACATGTTACTTGATTATTGCACAATGTTACTTGTTTATTGCACAATGTTGATTCTATTATATGTTATTTGCACATCGTTGCGGGCAAGACCACCCGCATTTCATTGTATACTTGTATGCCGTGACAAATAAATCTCTTGACTTGACTTGACTTGACCTAGCCCCTTTCGATCGTGACTGTGATTCATGAAGTGAACCATGAAGGACTGGTTCTGCCCGAACCGTTCGTTATACAAGTATCACAGAGAAATGTCAAAGGTACTCACAGTTGCACGAGGGTTTCGGACAAAAATACGTGATGGTTTGAAAGCTTGGCGTTGCTAATAAACATTTTAAAATATTTTTATAAACTGGTCAACACTGCTCAAAACGTCTTTATTTCCGTATTTGGCTGCCTGGTGCGCCTGCGCTGTGATCACAGCGCATGCGCATCATGCACCCAACGCCGGAAATAATGCAGTGTTGACCAGTTTATAAAAAATATTTAAAATGTTTATTAGCAACGCCGAGCTTTCAAACCATCACGTATTTTTGTCCGAAACCCTCGTACAACTGTGAGTACCTTTGACATTTCTCTGTGATACTTGTATAACGAACGGTTCGGGCAGAACCAGTCCTTCATGGTCAACATACGTTTGTTTGCTATGAGCTAGGAAGTGACTGTGGTTTCACTCCATGAATCACAGTCACGAAAGGGGCTACAGAACCCGACTTTACACACGTCTTCCTGACAGATAATCTTGGAACCAATTACTGTACTCACCCTATATTTTCACATCGAAGGAACTACTCATCACCAGGATAGAAAGAGAATATTTTAGCTGCTTGTAGCTTTACTAGCTAGTTAAGTGATGGTTTAACTGTGTTGGCAGCTAATGGCTATTCTATTCTCCCTAAGCTCCCCTCTTTCCTGGATCCCCCCCCTCTCTCTCTTCTCCGACCCCCCCCCAATCCCCCCCCACAGCTCACTGCTGTGTCTCTTTAGCACCGTTTCTATGTCTGCAAGTGTCATCGCTATGATTCTGGGTGTCAGAAGCTCATTATCCTGTGTCATCTATTTTGGTGGAGGACAGTTGGGGAGGGGGGGCGGGGGTTTGCGTGTGCGCAGTGACCCTGTTGTCACGTTAGCTGCCTGGAGAGCCTAGGTGACAGATCACAGTGCAGGGACAAGCAGACCAGACAAGCTGTTAGCCTGAATTAAAAATAAACCCAAAGCTTGTGTGTGTGTGTGTGCAATATGCACAAGTTTGTATGTGCGTGCATGCAAATGTGTTGCAGTAGACGGAGCTTAGTCACGTTGCTGGGCCACATCTTCTACCAAGCCTTGCTGTCTGGGACTGTGCTGCCTGGTTGCTGTGCTGTCTGGTCTGGTGGCTGTGCTGCCTCACTGTCCGGGTCCGTTTTTTGTTTCTTTAAAATGTCAGGAATAAAAATGATGATGAGCATTTTTTCTTTCTTTTAATTTTGGAGAATTTAGTTGATCCATTACATACAGTGTAAATAGGTTGTTTTCTTCACACATTTGACATGCCTTGTGTGTGGGCCATGAGCTATCGTGAGTGCATACAGTTTGTTTTTAGCATGGGTGGCCCCACTGGGAATTAGAGCCTGAACACAGGAGTGGCTTTTCACTTCAGTCTGTCCCGCTCCCTCAAGATCAGTTACTCCCGTCCCATTCCGTGTCAATATCTCAGTAAAAGAAATCCTCCAGATCCCAGCTGAAGTTACAAAAATGACCCCTGTCACGTCCCATTTTTATTTTAAGGGGGTAGGCTACTTATTATACAAGGCAAAACATTTTGAATTGGAAAAACAACAGAGAATGGCTAGAATTTAATTCTGAATCGAGAAAACATTGCATATTCATAGGAATATATATATGGAGAGATTAACTTTTTGAAAATAAATGTTCCCATCCTACCCACTCCCGTTGCTTTCACCCCGTCCTGCCCTGATCACAGGATTGATAGTGAAATTGACTGCTGTACTGCAGGGATTCCCAACTGTAGTCAGCCTCTAGTTGGAATCAAACCCCTGACCCTTGTAGGGTCAATGCCCTGCTTTACCCACTGCGCCAGACGACATTCCCTTTATGCTTCTATGTATATTATTTCACTCATCATTTCAAAGCAGTGAGTTGTGGTGTGGTGATCATGGGGAACCCTAACTAGGGATGCCCCGATCGATCGGCCAGCGATCGGTATTGGCCAATATTCAGTATAAATATGAGATCGTGTTCGGTGATAATGCTTTATTTTTGCCGATCGTCAAAACCGATCGAAAAACATGATCCAATTCTTAGCGGAGATCTCACTGCTGACTTCTCTCTCAGACACACAGCTGCCTGCAGTGTACGGCCCCTCCTCCTCCCCAGCCCCTCCCGCACTCGTGTAAACAAGAGGCTCCTATCCTATGCCTCGCAGTCTGCTATAGTCTGGTGCATGTGACGTGAGCTAACGTTGGCTACCTACCGAGCTAACGTTACTGTTTAAACTAAATGACCCAGTGACTACATGAGGCATTGTCTAATGTTATCTAGCTGGCTAGCTACTGATAGCTGCTGATATCAACAAATGCTCCAGCAATAGTCGAGTGCATGATAAGTTACCTCTGTTGACTCGGTAGCTCACGTTAGCTCACGTTAGCTCTAAACTAAATAGTTCATTGAGGCGTTGTCTTAACGTTATCTAGCCGGCTAGCAGTAGCTACAGATAGCTCCTGATATCAATGTCTTATAACAATGATTCGATGTGTATTCGAGCTGAGGGCATGCTGAATGTGATTTATACCAATAGGGCCCAGTTGCAGCGCCGGAGAATCCTGGCCGTAGCTGGAGGCTACTCGAGTACACACAGACAGTGGAGCTGTTTGCAGATAGCGAGCATTTTGACTTGTTGCGTGGTGGCGATGTCTCGCAGATAATACAACTACAAGTATGATTATATAATATATATTTTTTATTTAAAAGAGAAATTATAATAATTATATATATATATATATATATATATATATATATATATATATATTATTTTTTTATATACCAAAAACGATCAATATCGGATCGGTATCGGCCGATATTATGGCTCAAGACGATCGGTGATCGGTATCGGTGGCAAAAAACGTGATCGGGGCATCCCTAACCCTAACCCTAGCCTTTCTCTTTGGCCATGTTGACTGACTGCAGTGTTAAAACCTGCTCAGAAGGAAGGCGTTCTCTTTGGCCATGTTTTTTTCTTTTTCTTTTATTATTTTTTTCCCCCTCCTTCTTTTTCCGATTTTTCTCCCATCCCACTGTTAGTCGTTATGCCAATTCCCAACCCCCTTCCTGGTTGTTGCGCACTTTCCCCTACTGTTGGTCCGAGAGGCCGGAGACTGTCACATGCTTTCCTCCGACGCATGTGCATCCAGCCGGCAGCCAGCCTGGCCGCGCAGATTCTCACCGGGAGAGTGTAACCTGTGGAACGTCGCACTACCTCTCTCCAGATCCTACCCTCGCTGTGCAGGCGCCCCGACCGAACTGTAGGGGTCGCTGTCCACAACGCCCAGGACCCACCCACGGCTCCCCTCCCCCTAACTCAGCCAAACGATTTAGTATAGCGATCAGCCCGAGCCAAGGCACTCTTTGGCCATGTTGACTGACTGCAGTCTTAAAACCTGCTCAGAAGGAAGGCTTTCTCCTTGGCCATGTTGACTGACTGCAGTGTTAAAACCTGCTCAGAAGGAAGGCTTTCTCTTTGGCCATGTTGACTGACTCCAGTGTTAAAACCTGCTCAGAAGGAAGGCTTTCTCTTTGGCCATGTTGACTGACTGCAGTGTTAAAACCTGCTCAGAAGGAAGGCTTTCTCTTTGGCCATGTTGACTGACTGCAGTGTTAAAACCTGCTCAGAAGGAAGGCTTTCTCTTTGGCCATGTTGACTGACTGCAGTGTTAAAACCTGCTCAGAAGGAAGGCTTTCTCTTTGGCCATGTTGACTGACTCTAGTGTTAAAACCTGCTCAGAAGGAAGGCTTTCTCTTTGGCCATGTTGACTGACTGCAGTGTTAAAACCTGCTCAGAAGGAAGGGTTTCTCTTTGGCCATGTTGACTGACTGCAGTGTTAAAACCTGCTCAGAAGGAAGGCTTTCTCTTTGGCCATGTTGACTGACTGCAGTGTTAAAACCTGCTCAGAAGGAAGGCGTTCTCTTTGGCCATGTTTTTTTCTTTTTCTTTTCTTTTTTTCCCCTCCTTCTTTTTCCGATTTTTCTCCCATCCCACTGTTAGTCGTTATGCCAATTCCCAACCCCCTTCCTGGTTGTTGCGCACTTTCCCCTACTGTTGGTCCGAGAGGCCGGAGACTGTCACATGCTTTCCTCCGACGCATGTGCATCCAGCCGGCAGCCAGCCTGGCTGCGCAGATTCTCACCGGGAGAGTGTAACCTGTGGAAGGTCGCACTACCTCTCTCCAGATCCTACCCTCGCTGTGCAGGCGCCCCGACCAAACTGTAGGGGTCGCTGTCCACAACGCCCAGGACCCACCCACGGCTCCCCTCCCCCTAACTCAGCCAAACGATTTAGTATAGCGATCAGCCCGAACCAAGGCACTCTTTGGCCATGTTGACTGACTGCAGTCTTAAAACCTGCTCAGAAGGAAGGCTTTCTCCTTGGCCATGTTGACTGACTGCAGTGTTAAAACCTGCTCAGAAGGAAGGCTTTCTCTTTGGCCATGTTGACTGACTCCAGTGTTAAAACCTGCTCAGAAGGAAGGCTTTCTCTTTGGCCATGTTGACTGACTGCAGTGTTAAAACCTGCTCAGAAGGAAGGCTTTCTCTTTGACCATGTTGACTGACTGCAGTGTTAAAACCTTCTCAGAAGGAAGGCTTTCTCTTTGGCCATGTTGACTGACTGCAGTGTTAAAACCTGCTCAGAAGGAAGGCTTTCTCTTTGGCCATGTTGACTGACTGCAGTGTTAAAACCTGCTCAGAAGGAAGGCTTTCTCTTTGGCCATGTTGACTGACTGCAGTGTTAAAACCTGCTCAGAAGGAAGGCTTTCTCTTTGGCCATGTTGACTGACTGCAGTGTTAAAACCTGCTCAGAAGGAAGGCTTTCTCTTTGGCCATGTTGACTGACTGCAGTGTTAAAACCTGCTCAGAAGGAAGGCTTTCTCTTTGGCCATGTTGACTGACTGCAGTGTTAAAACCTGCTCAGAAGGAAGGCTTTCTCTTTGGCCATGTTGACTGACTCCAGTGTTAAAACCTGCTCAGAAGGAAGGCTTTCTCTTTGCCATGTTGACTTGACTGCCTGTGAATACAAGACGGTGTGGAGGAGGAGCTAATCTCCTGCATAAATGATGAAGGCCTGATGAATATTTTAATAGCCTCCTTTTTCTCTTATTATATTCGCCACGCCAGCTTTCAGGAAGCATGTTATTTTATTTAAATACATTTTTTTTTAATAATGTGGGGGGATTTTAATTTGAACTCTCAAAAGGAATTTGAAATAGCAAAAATTATTGATTTGGCGCTTGTTTGCCGGCTCCCCCCCCCCCCCCCCGGCGTGTCAGCACTCAGCAGCTATCTGTAGCCTGTACTGATGCTTGAGGGAGCTAGCTAGCTGGCGGGCTAAAGCAGTACTGATGGAAACTCTCTAGCCATTAGCATGCTGATTAGCCTGGGGACAAGATGGCAGAGCAGAACAGAGCAGAACCGGAGCGCTTCCGCATTCGCCTGCTTTGCTGCGGATGCAAAATGTGGAGGAGGTAAGAGGATCTGGTGTATGTGTCTGTCGACGGGACCTCCTTGTCTTTTAAAGGTTCAGCTCAGGCAAGGTGGCCAGGCAGGCAGCATCGATTCTTCGTGTGTGTGTGTGTGTGTGTGTGTGTGTGTGTGTGTGTGTGTGTGTGTGTGTGTGTGTGTGTGTGTGTGTGTGTGTGTGTGTGTGTGTGTGTGTGTGTGTGTGTGTGTGTGTGTGTGTGTGTGTGTGTGTGTGTGTGTGTGTGTGTGTGTGTGTGTGTGTGTGTGTGTGTGTGTGTGTGTGTGTGTGTGTGTGTGTGTGTGTGTGTGTGTGTAAGAAGGTGAGAAGGTCAGTGGGTGGTTGAAGGAAATGCATGTGTACGCACACGCGTGCATTTTTGCAGACATGAGACATCATTGTGCGTGCGTGCGCGTGTCTGGCAGTGCTGGTTTAATAAGGTCTAGAGTCTGCTCTGTGCCACAGGGACCCTCAGCGGAGGCGGAAGGCTTTACCTCAGAATGAAACCAATCTGTTTAGCCTGCTTCTCTCCCCCTGCAAAACGCTCAATTTTCTCTGTCTATAAAGTTAAGTGACATTTCCCTCCCCCTGCCCTTATGCAGTGTAAAATCCCCCCTGAGAGGCTGCCGGCTGGCCCAGGTGTGTGTGCAGAGAGAGGGAGCGCTCTGACGGCAGGAGCAAACATCCACCCTTCAACCCTGCTCTCTGTCTGAGGACGAGTGCTTTAAAGATGTCTGTGCTGAAGTGGCGCAGTGGGCAAGGCGCTCGCCACTAACGCAGGAGACGCTGGGTTCGAGCCCAGCTCTCTGCGTTGCTACCGGCTTGGCCGGTCGTTCATACCAACACAATTGGCAAGTGTTAGAGGGTGGGAAAGCCGGTGGGTGGGGATTGGACGTTGTGGACAGCGACTCCTACAGGTCGGTTGGATGACGCCGGTGCGGCGGAAACAGGAAGTAGCGGGGGCAGCGTGAGCCTCCCACGCGTTACTCCTCGCCACAGAGTTAGAGCTGCTGCGGTGAAAAGATGCGACAGGCTGCCTCCTCGTGTACCGGAGGGGACACGTGATGCAAGGCTTCTGTCCTCACTACAGCCGACCAGTGGGAGGCATAGTCTAGCAACGTTCAAGACAGGGGAGGGAATTGGATAATACGAAATTGGGATGGGAGAAAAAATAGAAAATGGGGAGAAAAAGTAGATAAAAAAAATAAAAATATGTCTGTGCTGAGAGAGAACGCTGTGCCTCCAAACCTCCATAAGACCTCATCCACCACATAGGCACTGAGGATGAGCGCAGGGATGACTTGATCAATCAACCAATTTTCTCTGAAATATTTTGATTAATTTGTACTATTTAAAGAGGCATTTTGGAGCGGCTGGGTGTGTAGAGGTCAGTTCCCGGCAGTGGTACCTCTGGCTCGGTCGTCGTCTCTACGTTTGCGGGTGGGAAGCCACTGGGGTATGAGTCCTGGTCGTTGCAACACCTACTGGTCGGTTGGGGCGCCTGTTCAGCAGGGAGGGGATCTGGGGGAGATGATCCTCTGTGTTAGGGCTGGGCAATTAATCGAAAAAAAATCGCGATCTCGGTTCAATCTCATTTCTAAGTTATGACTATTTTTTTTTTTTTACTTTTATGTATTTTATTTTTTTTTACTTTACTTTTTAAATGATTTTATTTAAAAAATAAGAATTGTGAGAGAATCGTGATCTCAATTCTTAGAGAGAAAAATCGTGATTCACATTTTAGCAAGAATCGCCCAGCCCTACTCTGTGCATTATGCTCTCCCAGTGAAACTCCTCGCTGTCGGGTGAAAAGAAGTGGCTGGTGACTCCACATGTATTGTAGGAGGCATGTGGTAGTGTACACCCTCCCCAGGCTAACAGTAAGGTCTGAATCCTATGGTTTGCTTGAGAATGTGATAATTGGACGTAAAACTTGGTGTTCTGTGTCTGGAGAGCTTGGCCACAGAGCGATTCTATCTTCTAAGATTAATGATTGATTCACAAATTCTAAAAATAGATTTCTTTCACTTTTCATTCTTGTGATATGGTTTCAGCTTTATCGTTTATCGCCCATTAAATGATACAGATTGCCAAAATCAGCTAAACCGAATGAATGAATGAAAACTTTATTTAACAGATTGCAGAATGGGTACAATACAGTACGGCTCTATACACACAATTGTTAAGGGGATGCAGACCAGAGAAAGACGTTTGTCTTGTTTACATCAGGGTCCCCCATTTTCAATTCATAGTGATTCATCGGAAAGACTCGCAACAATATACAAGCTTTTTTTATTAAGATTTATTTTAAATCGAATCGTGACCTCCAAAAATCGAAATCAAATACTGAGATTAACCAAGGATTCCCACCTCTATTTGCTATAATAAGTGATCCAAGTTTTGAAAGTAAATCTTGAACAGAATTCTGCCCAGACATCCAAATTTTAGTTTTTTTCTTATTCTCCTTTGCTCGCAAGGACAGAGTAACACTTCTTCTCACTTTACCCTCTCCCTCTGTTTAGGAGACCAGTCGTCTGCCAGCAGCAGCCTGGACTCTGTCCAAACAAATCATGATGATATTAACTAGATCCCTATTTATGAGTCTCTCTCTCTCTCTCGCTCTCGCTCTCGCTCTCGCTCTCTCTCTATCTCTCTCTCTCTGTCTCTGTCTCTGTCTCTGTATCTGTATCTGTCTCTCTCTCTATCTGTCTCTCTCCCTCTACATCTCTCTCTCTCTCCCTCTCTACATCTCTCTCTATCTGTCTCTCTCTCTTCTCACTCTGTCCCCCCCTCTCTCACACATAACACTTTCTCTCTCTCACACACACACACACCCTCCCTCCCTCTCTCATCCCTTCTGCTCAGCCCTATTACATATGCAACCATCCTTCCCACTCCACACATTTCCAATTTTCTTCGGTTAGCTACAACAAACATTACATTTACATATTGATTTCGTAGTTTTAGTCAATGTAAATATGCTGTCATTACAGTAAATTTGAGCTTCTGTTAACATAAGCTCGTCCAGATCTGCGCAGATTAAGGCGGTGATTGCATAATTAATGTGTGCGCTACATATTAATTCCCCCCTGTCCCTCTCTCTCCTCTCCTCTTCCTCCTCTCCTTGGGTTCTGAGCCCTGATTAAGTGCCCGTCTCTGCCCTTAAGCCTCCCATTCATATTCAGCCTCACAGACCCAGCGTTTGCTCAAAACGCTACTTAACCTCACAGCTTATTGTAAATGAAGCTTCCAAAAGTTGATTCTACCCCCCCCTTTCTCTCTCTCTCTCTCTCTCTCTCTCTCTCTCTCTCTCTCTCTCTCTCTCTCTCTCTCTCTCTCTCGCTCTCTCTCTCTACGTGAAGCACACAAAGTGTCTGCTTTTGTATTGTTCACATCCTCTCGTCACTGCTCTAAGCTACTAAGCGCTCGGGTACCAGTCAGGTTTCTGTCCAGCGCCAGGCCTCCTCTGATGTCATTGTAACCCACTATGGTCAGATATTCAGAAGAGAGTAGTAGACATATCTGCTACAGCATGAAACCTGCTGTTCACGTCGTGATCTTGAGATGTTCAATATTAAAACACAGATATTCTTGATGAAGTGGGTATTATTGGCGAATACTCATTTGAATTGAAGATTATTTTGCCGTGCCTGAAGTGATGTCAAATGAGAACACAGCCAATAGAAGTACAGAAAACATGATTAGCGACAGGTTTGGTTGCTGTGGTCTGGGCCTCATGCGGTTAGCATGCAGGTGGGTAGCCAGCCAGGCTTGGTTCCTGTGGTCTGGGCCTCATGTGGTTAGCATGCAGGTGGGTAGCCAGCCAGGCTTGGTTCCTGTGGTCTGGGCTTCATGTGGTTAGCATGCAGGTGGGTAGCCAGTCAGGCTTGGTTCCTGTGGTCTGGGCTTCATGTGGTTAGCATGCAGGTGGGTAGCCAGTCAGGCTTGGTTCCTGTGGTCTGGGCTTCATGCGGTTAGCATGCAGGTGGGTAGCCAGCCAGGCTTGGTTCCTGTGGTCTGGGCTTCATGTGGTTAGCATGCAGGTGGGTAGCCAGTCAGGCTTGGTTCCTGTGGTCTGGGCTTCATGTGGTTAGCATGCAGGTGGGTAGCCAGTCAGGCTTGGTTCCTGTGGTCTGGGCTTCATGCGGTTAGCATGCAGGTGGGTAGCCAGTCAGGCTTGGTTCCTGTGGTCTGGGCTTCATGTGGTTAGCATGCAGGTGGGTAGCCAGTCAGGCTTGGTTCCTGTGGTCTGGGCTTCATGTGGTTAGCATGCAGGTGGGTAGCCAGTCAGGCTTGGTTCCTGTGGTGTGGGCTTCATGCGGTTATCATGCAGGTGGGTAGCCAGCCAGGCTTGGTTCCTGTGGTCTGGGCTTCATGTGGTTAGCATGCAGGTGGGTAGCCAGTCAGGCTTGGTTCCTGTGGTCTGGGCTTCATGTGGTTAGCATGCAGGTGGGTAGCCAGTCAGGCTTGGTTCCTGTGGTCTGGGCTTCATGTGGTTAGCATGCAGGTGGGTAGCCAGCCAGGCTTGGTTCCTGTGGTCTGGGCTTCATGTGGTTAGCATGCAGGTGGGTAGCCAGTCAGGCTTGGTTCCTGTGGTCTGGGCTTCATGTGGTTAGCATGCAGGTGGGTAGCCAGTCAGGCTTGGTTCCTGTGGTCTGGGCTTCATGTGGTTA
This sequence comes from Notolepis coatsorum, assembly GCF_963971535.1. Lineage (NCBI taxonomy): Eukaryota > Metazoa > Chordata > Actinopteri > Aulopiformes > Paralepididae > Notolepis > Notolepis coatsorum. The sequence goes on from NC_140166.1 coordinate 196,602,777, forward strand.
GCATGCAGGTGGGTAGCCAGTCAGGCTTGGTTCCTGTGGTCTGGGCTTCATGTGGTTAGCATGCAGGTGGGTAGCCAGTCAGGCTTGGTTCCTGTGGTCTGGGCTTCATGCGGTTAGCATGCAGGTGGGTAGCCAGTCAGGCTTGGTTCCTGTGGTCTGGGCTTCATGTGGTTAGCATGCAGGTGGGTAGCCAGTCAGGCTTGGTTCCTGTGGTCTGGGCTTCATGTGGTTAGCATGCAGGTGGGTAGCCAGCCAGGCTTGGTTCCTGTGGTCTGGGCTTCATGTGGTTAGCATGCAGGTGGGTAGCCAGTCAGGCTTGGTTCCTGTGGTCTGGGCTTCATGTGGTTAGCATGCAGGTGGGTAGCCAGCCAGGCTTGGTTCCTGTGGTGTGGGCTTCATGTGGTTAGCATGCAGGTGGGTAGCCAGCCAGGCTTGGTTCCTGTGGTCTGGGCTTCATGTGGTTAGCATGCAGGTGGGTAGCCAGCCAGGCTTGGTTCCTGTGGTCTGGGCTTCATGTGGTTAGCATGCAGGTGGGTAGCCAGTCAGGCTTGGTTCCTGTGGTCTGGGCTTCATGTGGTTAGCATGCAGGTGGGTAGCCAGCCAGGCTTGGTTCCTGTGGTCTGGGCTTCATGTGGTTAGCATGCAGGTGGGTAGCCAGCCAGGCTTGGTTCCTGTGGTGTGGGCTTCATGCGGTTAGCATGCAGGTGGTTAGCCTAGGAAGTTGCATTGTTCATTTAAATACCTGTAATAGTACAGTAGTCCACACACACGCACACGCACACACATGTGCATTCAGTGAAGTTGGAATATAACTAATACAAACAGTTCAGTTTGTCAGGTACATGCAACACAGATTACAGTGTTTACATCGGTCTGCTTGAGAAAATACCATGTTCTGCAATAAAAATGATTGAAGTGAGATGAACAGACTGAACTTTATTTTATTAGATAAAATATGTTGACAGTTTTACTTTGCAGTAAAAAAAATGTGAAAAAAAAGAACAGAAAAAAATATCGCAATATTTGCGATATATCGAGTATCGCGATAGTATTGTATCACGAGGTCTCTGGCGATTCCCACCCCTAGTAGCCAGCCAGGCTTGTCAGGGCACAGCCAGTGGAGTGGGCCGCCGGCCCCCAGAGGAGCCACAGCAGCCAGCCACCCCCCCTCTCTCAGCAGGATGCTGCTGCTAGTCTCAACTTGCTCCTCACAGCTTGCTCCTCATCAGTGCTGGTACCGATAATGTTCGTCACCTCCCTAATTCTAACTCATCTCTCTCTCTCTCTCTCTCTCTCTCTCTATCTCTCTCTCTCTCTCTCCCTCTCTCTCTCTCTCTCTCTCTCTCTGTCCAGTGCTCTCCAAGAGTCATTAAACCAGAACTACCTGCTGGTGATCAGCCACCGCGAGGCCCAGAGAGACTACAGCCTCAACTTCCCCGGCTCCAGAACTATACAGGAGGTCAGAAATACACACACACTCACACTCAAATCTTATTATACACAAGTCTACTTTCCATAACGCTTCCCTCATTCCATTTGCAAGACATTGCTACTCTGTCCCAGCCATCGATTAATTATTCATCACAAAATGATCACATTTCTGAGCACATAATTACTCTCACAGCTGTGGTCTGGTACAACCCCCCCTCTCTCTCAACAGTCAGAGAGGCTGGAGAGTCTAAACGACTGGATGCTGTTTGATCTGGGTGGGGTTGCTGGTGGTGGGGGACTGAACGTCCATTCATTTTCTCAATCTAAAACTAAACAGTGGATTTGGTTGCAGATGAAATATTCATATTTGTTCTTCATCCTGGTGCCAGCGGCTCTCTGCCTT